>NC_044564.1:58929408-59231523 GCF_007565055.1 Rhinopithecus roxellana | reverse complement strand
TCTTTTCACCAGTAATGTCACTGCTGGCATCATGTTCCTACCTCCCTCCAACCCTTGCCCACCCCCACCATCATTCTATGCCTGGAATATTAAAATGTCTACTAATTAGCTGCAAATCTTCTTTTGCCCTCCCTACACAGGTCTTTCTCCACCAAGCAACTAGAGTGATCATTCTAAGTTGTAAATCTGATTATGCCTTTCCCCTGAGTCAAACCTCTAGGTGATTTCATGTGGACTTTAGAATAAAAGCTATGTTCTGTGCATCCCTACCTACCCCCAGATTTTCTCCCCCAACTTCCCTTTTATGCAACTTTCCCTTGTTTGCTTTGCTTTAGCCTCATTGGCTTCCTTTTAGTTTCCAGAGCAAGCCAAGCTTTTTCCCTTCCAGAGACTGTGCACATGCTTTTGACGGTGTGTCCTTGTCTTAGCTTTTTTATAAAGCTGACTCCTTATCTTGTAGGCTCAGCTCAAATGTGAACTCTACAGGCAGAACTTTGCTTGCACCTCTAAGCATATTCACACTGTTTTCTATCCTCACAGCATTTTTGTTAAATTGAAAATACATATTCATGTATTAGTGATGTGTTTATTAGATTCATGAGGCTACAAGCTCTGTGGGAGTAGGGATCATGGGACTCTAGCTGCCCTCTGAATATCCAGTACTTAGCCTTGTGCCTGACACATAGATGTTCAGCCAATGTTTGCAGACTAAATGAATAGATAATTCTTATTGGAAGGATAGTGAAGATGTCCCCAAAATGCCCATAAGTCATCCCCACTTTTCCATGTTTGTTTGAATAGCTACATTTATCTTGCTTTTATGCTCCTGCTAGAAAAATTACAGGTAGCTCCTCATGCAGTTTCCCAGAATTGGAAAAGGAAATGTGCAATGCTGGTAATGCTCACTGTTTGGGTAATTTGCCTTCTATATAGTCTTGCAGCCATGCATTATGGATGGTTCTCTTAAGTAAAAACTGCTGGAGAAATGAATCAGCAAGAGCTGGAAGCATGCTGCCACCAACCAGACACAGCTGTTTTCCTGGATGTATTCAATTCTTACTCCCTGGCCACCTAATTCAACCAATCATTTTCTGGAGAGAATAACACAGTAGTTGGTATATAATAAGACACAATTCTCTCCTAAAAACAAACAGGATCTGAGTGTCTGAGTTGGATTTTTACTTCACTATATTTGTTTATTCCAAATCTAGGGGTTATATACTCTTTTGCCAAATCTCTAGCACAGTGAAGATCTAGAGCTGTTGATTGTTATTGGTTAACAACATGTAATTTTTATAGTCTATTATCTACTTCCTAGATTCTCTACCAGGATAAGTGAGCCGACATTGGAGAAAATAGAATGAAAGCCAATATTTGAGTACCTGTTGGTGATAAGAAATTTGCTAAAAATAGTTACACGTTGCTTATTTCACCTTCAGAAGAATATACTGTCGTGCAAATATGATCATGACCATTTTATCCCCACCTTGCTTTGACAAAGCAGAGAACTTAATTAACTTGCCCAAAGTCACAAAACTAGTCAAAAGCAGACCTGGAATTTGAAATCATATTTCTCTTTCTCTGAAACCCAGTTTCTCTGAGAAAAAAAAAAAAAAAAAAAAAGTGAACCACAGATTTATTTTGGATTTTTGATCAACCAACTTCTTCAAATTTTAATCAGGGAGATGCTGGGATTCTGGCCCTAAGTGGTATTTCTGAAACATTTGGGTAGCAGCTGTGAAACATCCATGCCTCTCTTCATCCAGGAATGAAAATAAATCAGGTAAATTTTAATATGGAAGCTAGTTTGAAAAAATCTGACATATTTTACCCTTATTTATTCAAGACTTTCTTTCGTTCTGGATTTTGGAAAAGTGCTGATTTCTCAGGGAGCAGTATTGAACAAATTATTGGCCTAGGAAGAAGAGATTCACAGATGGGACATCCAGCACAAAGCCATAATGGCAGTGGATCAGTGCACACTGTCCAGACTTACAAAAAGCTCCACAAACTATTTAAAAAGCTTTCCCATGGATTCGCTGTCTGCTACAAATACTTCTTAGCTCCAGTGATCCCCAAACAGCTGCCCAGCAGGCCAAACTTTCAATAAATTTCATGGTTCTCACGTCTGATCAGACACCATGTGTCTGATAACATGAAGGAGACGTGGAAATAACTTTTCCCCAAGAGAAAATGATGCCAGGCATTAACTCCTATAGACAACGGGTATCCAAAACAGAGGCCAGATGCTTAATTCAGACATTAGGTTCCAGTACCCAGCCAGGTGCTGTGTGTGGGATCCTATCGTGGTTACTCAGTTTCTCGGGACCCAGATCTCCCCCTCTATGAAATGGGAGAGATGTTCACTTCCTATCATTGTGGTGAAGAACAGATGGGATAGTGAAGGGAAAGTACCTGGTACAAAGGATACAACACATCTACGTCCATTGCCTTCCTCCTTCCTACATGGGCAAAACTCAGCGCCTTGCACCTTTCATACTTCCTGCTTCCTGCTCAAGCTCTTTATTGAGCTTCATGTCCAGTCCTCTGATTATCCCATCCCTTTTCATTACCTATTTGAAGACTCTGGCATTGCAAGGGATTCCAAAGGTTTTTTTAAAAATCAAATACCACACCCAGACTCCAATTAATATTAGGAGCAGAGAGTACGGAGTATAGTCTGTGAATTTTGGCAGCTCATCACCTGCCTGCATTCTTTGTGCCTCTTCAAAAAAAAAAAAAAAAAAAAAAAAAAAAAAAAAAAAAACCAAGAGAGAGACTTTTCAAGGCTGAGAATTTGAGCTCCCTCCAGTCCCTAGTTCTCAGAGTTCTCAGATCACTGTGGGTCTCATCTCCCTCCTTTCTAATTCTCCTCCAGTCCTAGAGTTCTGAGCTCCCTACCACCCTCCCAGGAATATACCACCAGGCTGAAGCTATGTCTGTGTGATGTGGGAGACCTTTCCAGTTCAGAACAGCAAGGAGCTTCCCCAGACAGAAGGAGGAACAATTGGCTCAATCCAGTGTCTTCTCCTGGGCTCTCTGGTCCCAGAGATGGGATGCAACTTGCCTCAGTCATCCATTGCTGGATCATCCATTCTGTGTCTGGTACATTGTAGGCCCTGGGGATATAACAGTGAACTAGGCAGGGACCTTATGGAGGGAAACCCTCCAGCACAAGCCACCCACCCTACTTCCCTGCTCTGTTCCGCCATGCACCAGATCTTCACTGCAGCATTGATTTGAGGCCTATCAGCTTAGTTCTTCCCATCTAATCACGGTAAACTATCCTTTGACCCATCCTATTGGCTCCTAACTCATAGAGTAATTCTTGTTCTCTCAATGTTGGTTAGCAATAGCTTCTTGAAGTGTTTTCCAAGCTGGTTTCCTGAGAGATACACTAGCCTGTTCATCTAAATAAAACTTAAACAGTAGTTTGAAAACACCTAAACATACTTCTATAGAAGTGTTTAGGACCTCTGAGAGTAACATATACTTTTAATGTCTAGTATTTTACTTGTAGTGTTTCTCAAACTTATTTGATTTGGCCACTTTTTCTGTTTGTTATATAGGCATACCTTGCAGGTAGTGCAAGTTCAGTTCCAGACCACTGCCATAAAACAAATAGCCCAATAAAGTGAGACATACGATATTTTTTGGTCTTCTTGTGTGTACTAAAGTTATATTTACATAATACTGTAGTCTATTAAGTGTGCATTTTCCAAAAATGCGTATATATTTATTTTAAAAACTCTTATTGCTAGAAAATGTTAATGATCATCTGAACCTTCAGTGAATGGTAATCTCTTTGTTGGTGAAGGATCTTGCTTCCATGTTGACAGCTGCTGGCTGATTAGGTTGGTAATTGCTGAAGGCTGAGGTGGCTGTGGCAATTTCTTAATGCAAGACAGTAATGAAGTTTGCAACATTGATCGACTCCTCCTTTCATGAAAGATTTTTCTGTAGCACGTGATACTGTTCGATAGCCTTTTACCCACAGTAGAACTTCTTTCAAAATTGGACTCAGTCACTGCTTTATCAACTAAGCTTACAGAATAATCTGTATCCTTTGTGATAATTTGAACAATATTCACAGCATCTTCATCAGGAATAAATTTCACCTTGAGAAACCACTTTCTTTCCTCATCCATTCCATCCACAATTCCTTCTCTGTTCAAGTTTTTGTTTGTTTGTTTGCTTTTTTTTAAGACAGAGTCTTGCTCTGTCACCTAGGCTGGAGTGCAGTGGCTTGATCTCAGCTCACTGCAACCTCCACCTCCTGGGTTCAAGCAATTCTCCTGCCTCAGCCTCCCCAGTAGCTGGGATTACAGGCACATACCACCACTTCTGGCTAATTTTTGTATTTTTAGTAGAGATGAGGTTTCACTATCGTGGCCAGGCTGGTCTCAAACTCCTGACCTTGTGATCCACCCACCTCTGCCTCCCAAAGTGCTGGGATTACAGGCATGAGTCACCACGCCTGGCCCTCTGTTCAAGTTTTATCCTGAGATTGCAGCAATTCAGTCATATTTTCAGGCCCCACTTCGAATTCTAGTTCTCTTGCTATATCCACCACATCTGCAATGACTTCCTCCACTAAAGCCTTGTACCCTTCAAGTCATTCCTGAGGGTCAGAATCAACTGCTTTCAAACTTCTGTTAATATTGATATTTTGACCTTGCCTCCCATGAATCAAAAACATTCTCCCTGGCATCTAGAATGGTGAATCCTTTCCAGAGGTTTTCAATTTACTTTGCCCAGGTCCACCAGAAGGGTCACTATCTATGACAGCTATAGCCTTATGCAATGCATTTTTATAATTATAAAACTTGAAAGTTGAAACTACTCTTTGATCCATGGGCTGCAGAATGGATGTTTTGTTAGTAGACATTAAAAAATAAGCCACATAAATTTCCCTGTCCATCTTCATCAGAGTTCCTGGGTGACCAGGTATATTGTTGATGAACAAGAATATTTTGAAAGAAATCCTTCTTCCTGAGCAGTAGGTCTTAACAGTAGGCTTAAAATATTTAGTCAAACATGCTGTAAACAGATGTACTGTCATCCAGACATTGTTATTCCATTTAAAAAGCACAGGCAGTGATTGGATGAGAGTTAGAAAAGAAGGAGATGAGACCCACAGTGATCTAAGAACTCTGAGAACTAGGGGCTGGTAGGAGCTCAGATCCTCAGCTTGGAAAAGTTTCCTACCTTATAGAAGAGGCAAGAAGAATGCAGGAAGGTGATGAGCTGCCAAAATTCAGACTGTACTTTAGCATAATTCTTAAGGGTCCTAGAATTTTCAGAATCATAAATGAACATTAGCTTCAACATGTAAACTGAAAAGTATCTGAGACAGGTCTCAATCAGTTTAGAAGTTTATTTTTCCATGGTTAAGGACATGCCCAGAAAAAAAGGAACACAGAACCACAGGAACTATTTATGGTGCATGACTTTTCTAAAGATGATTTTGAGGGCTTCAATATTTAAAGGGGGAAAGCAGGCTGGAAGGGAAAGAGAGACAGTATAGTTGTGTTACTGAATCCATATCTTGTAAGGATTCAGGTACGAGGCATGGTAAATTATGTAAGTGAACACAGAGTAGCTACCTGTGGCAATATCTGGCCTTTTATCTGTAACTATCTGCTTAGGAACAAAAGGAAAGGCAGTTAGTTGCATGGCTTAGCTTTCAGCTTAATTTTTCCTTTGGCATGGTGAATTGGGGTCTCAAGATTTTATTTTCCTTCCACAATTATAAAGTCACCAGCTACATTAGCCCTTAACAAGAGTCAGCCTGTCCTTTGACATTTTGAAGCCAGGTATTAACTTCTCTTTTCTAGCTATGAAAGTCCTAGATGGCATCTTCTTCTAGAAGGCTGTTTTGTTTGTAATGAAAATGTGTTGTTTAGTAGCCACCATCATTAATGATCTTGGCTAGATCTTCTGGAAAACTTACAGCTTCTACATCAGTACTTGCTGCTTCACCTTGCACTTAATGTTATGGAGATGGTTTCATTCTTTAAATCTTAATGAACCCACCTTTGCCGGCTTCAAATTTTATTCTGTAACTAACTTCTCTTAGCTTTCATAGAGTTGATGAGACTTAGGACCTTGCTCTGGATTAGGTTTTGTTGTGGCTGGTTTAATCATCTGTCTAGATCACTTAGATTTTCTCCACATCAGCAGTAAGGCTGTTTTGCTTTCTTATTGTACATGTGTTTACTGGAGTTGCACTTTTAATTTCCTTAAATAACTTTTCCTTTTTATTCAAAATTTGGCCAACTCTGGCATAAAAGCCTATCTCAGCTTTTAATGTGCTTTCCTTATTAATCATTTCTAGTTCTTGATTTAAAGTGAGAGAATGTAAGACTCTTACTTTTTCACTTGAACACTTAGAGGCCATTGTAGCTTCTTCTTCTTCTTCTTCTTATTATTATTATTATTATTATTATTGAGATGGTCTCACTGTGTCGCCCAGGCTGGAGTGCAGTGGCACAATCTCGGCTCACTGCAACCTCTGCTCCCGGGTTCAAGCGATTTTCGTGCCTCAGCCTCCCAAGTAGCTGGGATTATAGGGAAGCGCCACCATACCTGTCTAATTTTTGTATTTTTAGTAGAGACGGGGTTTCACCATGTTGGCCAGGCTGGTCTCGAACTCCTGACCTCGTGATCTGCCCGCCTCGGCCTCCCAAAGTGCTGGGATTACAGGTGTGAGTCACTGTACCCAATGTTTGTAGGTTGTTAATTGGCCTAACTTCCATTATTGTTGTGTTTCAGGGGATAGGAAGGTCTGAAGAAATGGAGAGACACAGGGTAATGGCAGTTCGGTGGAGCAGTTGAAATACACACAACCTTGATTGATTACATTCAGCGTCTTGTATGGGCACAGTTCATGCTTCCTTGAAACAATTACAGTAGTAACCACAAAGATCACTGATCACAGATCAGCAGAACCGTTACAATAATAATGAAAATGTTTGAAATATTGCATGAATGGCGAAAACGTGAGCAAGAGACATGAGGTTAGCAGATTCTGTTGAAAAAAATGGCTCCTAGAGATTTGCTAGGCATAGAGTTGCCACAAACCTTCAATGTGTAAAAAATGCAACATCTTTGAAGCAAGTATAGTGGTGCATAATAAAAGGAAGTAAGCCCTTATCTTGCCTATCATCATCTCCAAATTTTTATTTTCTGAAAACCCAGTTTCAGAAAAGATAGCATATAACTAAAGATATACAGTATATAGCTAAAGTGTCAGTCTTTGCACTTCTAGGAGATTTGATCTTGAGAAACAGAGACAGACTACTCTCTGGAGGTGCCTACAGTGGTGGTCTCCATGACCCTTATTTTGCTCTCCGTCTTTCTCTCTCTCACTTTCCTCACTCCTGATTCCTGGAATCACCTCGCTAAATCCTTGCCTCAGGCTCTGATTTTGCATAAATCCTAGCTGAGACAACTTGAAACATAAAATATTCTGATACACAGTATAACCCAAATCTGCCATTATACTAACTATCACCCTAGGATTTTATATATTTACTGTAAATGTGTTCTAATATAGTAAAATGATTTTAATACCAGTTTCCCCATCTACCAGTTGGAGGTAATAATAATTTCTACCTCACAGGGGTTTCTGAGGATTTAGGAAGACATTGTATGTTCATGCACTTCGTATAACACCTGCCACATAAAAAGCAATTTAAAATGTTACCAATTACTGACTACTATCATCATTTTTACTAGGAGATTAAGAGTAATGTGACGCATGGGCCTCTATTAACCTTCCTCACTGACTGAAATACTCTTTGGCCTTTCAGGCTGTCCTCAGCATATCCTGCCCCTCCCCACACCCTCACTCCCAATCCCCATACCACATAGAGTCTGTTACAGACAAAATGTATTAAAAACGCCAGATGTGTGCTATATCACGTTACTTGGTTTAAACTTTACTTCCCTTCATTCTTTTACCCAACTTTTTGTTTGCATTTATTTTTGCAGAAAAAGAGAAAACAGAAGGGTGAACAATCTTTGTGAGCACTGAACATCAAACAGTTTTGCAGAAAAAAAAACATTAAATGTTGAGAAAAGATTAAAGAAGAATTAGGTACTGAGTGGGTAAAAGATCAAGAAGAGAGTGTTCATTTCAGCTTAATGGATAGCAGTGAAAGAAGGAACAATAATAGTAAGACCTAGATAAGAAGATTAAGGACCAGCCAAAATTGGATAAAGGGTAGGAAATTAAATCAGAAATACAGGAAATCAGAGACTATTTGTAGTTAACTCAGAATGTCAAAGAGGCCTGAAATTGAGCCCAAGAAGCTGTTTCTTGGAGAAAGTAAGAAGCAGTCATAATAGTGTAGGATACTACATAGAAAAGGGTTTTCAAAGACTGTCTAGCTCAATCATTCCATTTTACAAGCAAAGAAACTGAGGCCCCAGGTAGAATAGCACACTACTTTCCCAAGGCTACATCACTACTAAGTTGGCAACCTGGATTCTAATCCAGAATGTCTTACTTTTAGCTTAGTGATTGTTTCTACTCTATTATTTCTCATAAAAGACTTTAATGAAGGGGTGTGATTTGATCCAACTGACAAATGAGGCATATGATTAACAAATTAGATCATCTGAGCATTTAAAAGAATAATCATTAATAAATCTGGTTATAAGAAAGATTTACTTGAAATTGTTTGTAATCACAAAAAATGGAAACAATATAATTATCCAATCATGGCAGTATGCTTAAATAATAATGTTGCAACTGAATTTAATTTTAAAGAACTAAAAAATAGTCCTTTAAAAATGATAGTCCTAAAGGATTTTGATGACCTCAAAAACTTTATATGATTCTGAAGGGAAAAAAAAAAAAAACCTATAGAAACACTATGATTCAATTATATAGAAAATAGAAATGGAAAAATGTTGAGAATTAACATATCTATATACTAACAGTGGTCATCATTCTCTGTGTTTTGGTAATGGATAAATTTTATCTTCTTATTTATAGTTTTTGTATTGCCACATTTTCCACAATAACACATCCATTACTTTACTAATTAGAATAAAACATTTAACTTTTTTTCTTTGGAAAACTTACTTGGAAATTATAATGGATCTGATATTACAATTTGAGATCATATTCTATTTCTACTTTCAGAATGAGAATTAGATTCTAGTTTTTCTTTATTCTTTCCATATACTACACACATAGTTACTTTGTAAAATAAACCCTTACTCTGTACAGTAAGCTTTGGACATCCTAATTTTGATGTCAAGTGATGTAGAGTTCATCTTAGAGATCTAATTCATGCATTCACCATTCTTTTATTCAATCAGTACTTACTAAGTAAACATTGTTTTCTGATAGGTAATGTCTTTGCCCTCAAGAGATAACTCTACTTCTTGAGTAGAGAAGGCAGGCAATGAACAAATCAATCAATTAATTTTAAAACATATGGTATGATAAAATAGAAATAAAACAAACAGAGGGATGTGATGGAATGCAGTGAACAAAGATGTCTATCCTGCTTGGCCTCTAGCAGATGCTGTGCTGCATCACCCTGATCCCCTTCAGGACTTGAGGTCCCAGATGCTGGAATGTTGGTTTCCACAGGCTCATAGCTGAATCACTCTGGGAATTGTCCTTGGCTGAAGGGAACTACCTCAATCCCATAACTCCCCATTCCCAGGGGCAGCTTGCATCTGATATCTGATTGATAGGACATTGGATGCCAAATACAGGACAATTCTAAAAGCCTATCCCACTCATGAGCTCCCTGTGAGATTGACTGAGGCCCCTGTTGCAGTGCATCAAAGCTCAGCTTCTCTCTCTGCCCAATCCTACTTCCCTTACCCTTCCACAAGTATTATTCCCAAGGGCATCTCCCAGTCAACTTTCTGCAGACACATTAGCATGTCAGAATCTGCTGCCCGAGGAACATGACTGAAAACAGCCTTTTCTCAGAGGAAAAAATATAATCTGAAATCTGAAGGATGAGAAAGAGCCAGCCAAAGGCAAAATTCTTGAAGCAGGAGGGACTTCTGAATTTCAAGGAAAAGAAAGGAAGCCAACATGGCTGTCTTACCCAACTTTACACAGCTGGAGAGCAGTGAAATTAGGATGCAAATCTGGGTTTGGATGACACTGAAGTCTATGTCCTTCTTGACAAATTATGAGCTTCCCCCAGATAATATATACCTTTGTTGTATTAAATACAAGTACAGTCGGCCCTCTCTATCTGTGGTTCTGCATTGTTTGGATTCAAACAAACTCACATCAAAAATATTTGGGAAAAAATAATAAATGATTGTATCTGTACTGAATATGTACAGATTTTTATTACTACCTAAACAATATAGTATAACAACTATATATACAGCATTTACATTGTATTAGGTTAAATTACAGTATTCTAGAGATGATTTAAAGTATCCAGGAGGATGTGAGTATGTTAAGTGCAAATACTACACCATTTAATATCAGGGACTTGAGCATCCGTGGATTTTGGCATCCAAAGGAGTCCTAGAACCAATCCCCCATGGATATGAGGGATGACTGCATTCTGTTTTAATTATAAAACATCAGCTCTGCCATATAGTCACCAAATTATAAGTCCTTTGAATTGGCTCCTCAAATATCTCTGTGGCTTTCTTCTAAAAGTATAATTATTTTAAGTATCTTAGTAGTTTAAGTATATCCTATTAAATGTTCTTTCAGATTATCTGTATATGCCAGTAGGAAGTATTTGAAAATCATGAATACATCACTAATTCTACCTGCATACTATTTAAATACATATATAAGTACATAGCAACTATATTAGGGTTTTGCCTTAGTCATGTTATTAATTTAAACATTAACCTGAGTTTTATTTTTTCATCCTGGAAAACACATTTCATAAATGTTTTCATGGTGCACCTGAAATCATTAAGCAAATGTGCTATTGGTGCTCATCAAAAGGCCACTTATCTAAATTTAACAAAATAATACAATAAAAGCTGAGATATTTTGAGCTCTAACAGTCTTCTCTCTACCTTCAATGGCCTGGCATAATTTATCTGAATTCATTAATTCATTCATTTACCCATGCAGCAAACATTTTATTTATTCCACAATATTAATTTGTCACTGTTCGTATGTCAGGCACCGTGAGGATCATTTGGAATATACTATGCAATTCCCTTTTCTTGGGGAATCAAAATTTAATAAGAGGTGTGGGCAGGAAGATCCATCACATAAGCACAGCCATGAGTGTAGTTACAAGGTGAGTGCTTGGAAGACACAGAACATGATTCTGTGAGCTCTCATAACAAAGGAACCTAATCTGGACCTGGAATGGAAAGAGTGAGGTAGGAGGTAATAGGTGTTGCATGCATTACAGTAAGGCAGAAGCAGAGAAGGCTTTCTTAAGAAAGTGAAATAGGAGCTGAGAGCTTAGATTATGGGGGCCAAAGTAGGAAAACTTCCTTTAGCAGGAGGGAACATAGCATATTTAAGGATCTGAAAGAAGCCAATGTACTTGAGCTCTGAGAAATGAGCAAACAGGAAGATAAAGCTGGAGAAGCAGACAGGGGTAAGAAGTGGGGGATGTATAATCCATGTTGAGAGCTTTAATTTTATTTATTTATGCTTTTGCATGGCAATAGAAAGCCATCCAACTCCTCAAGTTCCAGGACTCATATCAGCTTCTAGGTTTACAAAAGCAAATAAAATAGGCCTTTTCATAGTTCAGTGGATAATTATGGATGATTAAATAACAATCATAGCACAGAATGGAAAGTACTATGATAGAGACAAGTATTCAATGGGAATGCTATGGAGTGCACCTAACTCATACTGGGAATCAGGGCAAGCTTCCTAGAGGAACCTATACCCAAAATGAGTCTCAAGAATATGTATCTTACATACACGATTGCCCCTCCCCATGGCCCTACCCAAACACAGACATCTTGGGCAAAGTGTGTGCTGTGGCCTCAGACTCATGGTTTTGCTGCTGTCTACATGACTGGTCCCTGTGGAATCAAACTGGCAAAGATAATAGCATTCTTTTGCAAGGCCTGGTGCCACCAGGAGACCTCTCCTAAAAGGTATGTCTTTACTGAGTTATGCATAAGCCAGGGACTAGTCTCAACATCAGGAACATGACAAATATTAACCCACTAATACACATGGTTGTCATCGCACAGAAGTGTTGCAAAATAATAAGGAAATCTGGCTGAGTTGAGTCCCAGTATGGGAATTAGGGATACCTCTTTACCCAAGTAAGTATTTATTTGGTAAAAGGAAAAAAGCTTTGTCGGTTTGTTTTTTCCAAAGAGCACTAGAGGAGAGATGATGCCAGTGGAGGAGAGCTGCAGTATCTGTTCTTCCTGCGGCACAGAAATTTATTTGATTGATTGCTTATTTGTTTCAGTTAAGATGAAGGGAGGAAGAACTGTGGCCAGAACCTGGAAGAGTTTTTGGAAGATGTGTAAGACCTTGGGCATAAGTAACACTGGTTCAGGCCCTAAGTAAGCAAGTGTGATATTGAGTTGAGGAAAAAAGGACTTTCTTACCACCATCCATACTTCGCATAGGTCTCAGTGCAGCCAAGATGCCCTGAGGACTCAGGAAGTCTTCCAGGGGAGAAGGTCTGGGCCCAGTGAAACAGCAGGAGGGAATGCAGCACACAGCACTGGCAGACAGGCCGCAATTCTCCCAGATGCCCAGCAAGTAGTTTGGTCAGGTCTAAAGCAAGCATGAGTGAACTTGTCCTTGCACGTGTGTGAGCTGCTTCTTTCTCCTTAGTGCTCTCAGAAATAGCCAGTAGAGTATTCTGGGTGCTGTCAGCTAAGGCCCTGCAATGATCAAGTAGGAGCTACAATTAATCCAAATCTAGGCATTAATATTCATATGTCAGCATTTATATTCAAAAGATAACAGAGTCAAAGATGTTCCATTTATTTCAGATTGGCTTGCACAGAGTTAAGCTCTGAGAGGAGAAAAAATAGAGTAACTAACACATTCTTGGCTAACCTGCTGGAAAACTTTGGACAAGTCATTTTACCTTGTTGGGCTTCAGCATCCTCAAATATTAAATGGGATAAAAGGTAGAAATAAATTAATAATCCTTAATCCAGCAGGCAAAAGGCTCAAAGCAAAGTGTGGGTTCAACTTTGGTAAAGCATGTCTAAGAACCATTGGATTGATCAAAGTATGAAGCCCTCAGCTTTCAGTAAACAAGAAAATTTCCTTATGATGTACATTCCATTTATCTGGCTTTGTTTCTGTGGGATTCCCTACACTCCACGGTCTTCCAATCTTGATCCTGATTTCTGTAGCAGCTCTGAGCCCCACCTCTAGCAGCAATGGGCTTAAAATAAATCTTTAAAGCCTGATTTCACCAGGTCAGACTTCTACTCTAAACTTCTCAATGGCTGCTTTGACATTTGTGATGTTTCCATAACTTTAAAAGTATGGGTTTGCAAGGTGTAATGAGACGATTTCAGACATCAGAGAAGGAACCCAATAAAACTTGGTGACTGATGAGGTCTGGTGACTAGGATAGGGGTGAGTCAAATAAGTGAGTCTATTAATTGATAAAACGGTGGTGCTGTTTAAAATGAAAGTTGAAACAGAGAGCAACAGAGAGCCGGTTTAGAGGTAAAGAAAATGACTCATCTTCAGACCTACTGAATCTGAGGTGCCAGCAAGACAAAGGCTTGGGGGTTTCCCACAATTGAAGCATAGAAGAAAGTCAAAGGTTTACAGGGAAAGCAAAAGAATAGAATAATATTCATTGAGCTGTTACTATATACCATTCCTGAACTAGACATGCTACAGCAGTGTTCTAAGTTCTCACAATGAAGTAAGAATCCGCATTTCATTTTATAGTTAGGGAAATCAAAATTGTAGGAAATTGAGTCACTGGCCCAATGTCACACATCTTAAAAGACCTGGACTTGAACATAGATCACTTTGACATCAAAATATTTACCTTTTTCACTGCACTGGGCCTCCCTTGTTAGGGCAAAAGAACAAAGCTGGAAACTGAATCTTGATTTCTGCATGTGTTGTGTTTGGTTTGTGCTTTAAGCATCTAGTTTTACAGTCCCTGCTATGTTAAAAAAATACTATTTATGTTGTATTTTGGCATGAAGCTGAGTATCATCATTCCAGTTTTTGAGACATGAAAGGTTTGAGCTCACTTTGGTAGCTAGGATCCCTATTTTCCATTTGGGAACCAGTGGGATGCTGAAATTAGGGCCTAAACATCCTCTTGAAGCTGACTAGCTTCTGTGGGTTCTTTAAAGCATCTTTATATTTTGCAGCTAGCCTAGTGACCAAGGACAGAAAGCCAAGGAAGGACCCCAGAATCAAGGGTGGGGGAAACTTGTTCCTGTGGTGCTGGCTGCCAGAACGACCACCCCCGCGTGAGAACAGTCCGAACCTGCTCATGTTGGTCTCTCCTTGTCTAAGAGTTTGAAGATAATGAAATTGCTTTGGGGTTTGTGCTTTCCACTGAGACCCCTATGCCTGGAACAGAGCTGCTTAGGCCACTGTAGCTAGCTGGGCAGAGCTCCTGCTGGCCGTTGCTTGCTCTCCCTGGCTTGCGGGCAGCCACATCTCCATTTCGGTCATTGGTTTGAAGTTTTCTGAAAATGGAAATCTTGGATCCAAACAGTGCAGAATCTCCCTCTTTCAGATGCATTTTTCTCACAGATCAGATAGCTGTTTCAATTGAGATGTAAATCATATCTCCATGGCTTGCTTCTTAGGGAAGGCAATGGAAACCCACTAATGTAAATAGAACGTAATGGCCAGTTTGTATCAAGTTGTCTTCACAGCTTTGGCTGGTGGAACAGTTCTACTGAGGCCCATGAAGATATGCTTTGGAAGAGGTTATATGACGCTTCACAAGGTAAGGCACAGTACAAAAATGGGCCATTTTCTGACGGCTGCCCCTATAAAGGAGTTCTGCGAACTAGACGGTGGAACAAAATACGATACCCTCTTCTTACTCAAGCCAAGTCATTTGTCTCAAATGCCAGAGATGAACATGAACACCAAGACAGCCACACCCCATACCCTGGCAGGCTGCAAGTCCTCTCCCTCAAGCTCAGAGTCCCTCCAAGTTCTTTCATTTGCATTTTCTGGGTTTCTGTCTCTTTCAAAACCCTCTCCTGTTTGTCAGATTAACCCTCGTACAAAATCGTTCTCATAAACTCGGCTCAGGTATCACCTTCTTTGAAAATCTTTGACCTCTCCAACACAGGCTCCTTCAATATCATCTTTTTTGGTGTTTTAGCACCTCCTTTATCTTTGTAATACTGATGGTATTATGTTGGTGTAAAAGTAATTGCAGTTTTGCCATTACTTTTAATGGCAAATTACTTTTAAATTAGTTTTAATGACAAAACCGCAATTACTTTTGCACTGACCTAATATTAACTATGTCATTCTATAAGTGTCTTTTTATGTTTCTGTTCTCCCCCTTGGATTAGAAATCAGCTAGTTGCTACCCAAACATATTTTCCCTCTTCCTCTTGGGCACAGTGGGGGACCATAACTCCCAGGCTTTTTCAGTTAGATAAGACCATATGGTGATGAGATGGGACAAGCCGGAGATGGTGGCATCCTTCACATTCTCACTCTTCCTTTGTCTGCTGACCAGATATGGAGAGAGTGAAGGGCTCCAAGGTTCTAAGGATGGTAAAGCCATAAAACAAGCAAAGTTTTGGTCCTTAAAAGCCTGATTGAAAGAGTGTCCCTTACTGCTGACCCGTATTATACCGGGACTTGAGCAAGAAACTAACTGCTAAAATTTCTAGGATAGTTTTGCAATAGCTAGTCTGCTCTGAGTTATATCTTCTTACTTAACTATAGGCTCCTGGAGGGACCGTATCTTATGTGTTCAGTAGCTAGCAGAGTGCCTAACAAATAGCAGATACTCAATATTGACGAATAAAAGCATCTTGCATTTACTTTGTTGATCAAGTTTCTCACAAGAAAGGTTATCAAGTTAAATCCTTTTCATTCATAATTGCATTGACAGTTTTTTATAAACTAACCAAAAACTTTACTTTTATTCTTGCCACAAAATCTCTTACTATGATTCTGTGCACTGTGAACCTAAGTTTAAGTAGTAAGTTGAGTTGGTATAAGCAATAGAACAAGGTCCTAGAGTGTAATTATCAAGGTCTCCTTCTAGATTGGTATCCATCCATTAATCAATACTCCTTGGATATTCAACAAGCAATTAAACTAGCAATTATTTAGCCAGGAATTAAACTAGTTAACCCTACTATTATTAGAGTGCGCATTTTTTCCATTTTGTTAGCAAGAAAATCTTTTATGACTTGATCAATTTAGTTTCCTCATTTCTATAGCATTCCCCTAATTCAGAAACTGTTTTCCCTTTTCTGAAAAACTTTTCTGTTGTCCATATCCACTACCCTACTACCTTTCTCATTGTCCATGATTTCTCAAAGATGACAAACAGTGGTCCCACAATCACATTAGACAATTCCTTTACTCTCTACAGAGGTAATTCACCTGCATTTGACAACTTGAACTAAATTCAAGAAACTAGGCAATGTCTTATAATTGGTCTCCAATTCTCTAAATAAATAAATAAATAAATAAATAAATAAATAAATAAATAAATAAATAAATAGATAGATAAATAAACTCGGCTTTTGCATTACAATTGAAGAGGCTTGGCAGCAATTCACTCCTTGTTAACTCAACATGATTTGCAGCCAGGCAGGGGTCCTGTCTCTCCCTCCCTCCCACAAATCTCTTCCTTTTTTCTTTTCTTTTTTCTTTTAAATTGAGGTGAATTCACATAACATACAATTAACCATTTAATACACTAAATTAAGCATATGATTCAGTGGCATTTAGTACATTCACAATGTTGTGCAGCACCACCACTCTCTAGTCTCAAAATGTTTTCATGGCCAGGTGTGGTGGCTCACACCTGTAATCCCAATACTCTGGGAGACCAAGGCAGGAGGATCTGCTTGTGTCCAGGAGTTTTCAGACCACCGTGAGCAACATAGTGAGATTCCGGCTCTACAAAAGATAAAGAAATAGCCGGGCATGGTGGGGCATGCCTTTAGTCCCAGCTACTCTAGAGGCTGAGGTGGGAGGATCGCTTGAACCTGGGAGGTCAAGGCTGCAGTGAGCCATGCTCACATCACTGCATTCAGCCTAGGTGGCAGAGCAAGATCCTGCCTCAAAAAAAGGAAAAAAGTTTTCGTTACCCCAGAAGAATCCCCCATACCCATTCAGTAATCCCTTCCTCCTCCTTCCTCCCCCTATCTCCTGGCGACGTCTAATCTGCTTTCTGTTTGCATGCATTTGACTATTCTGGATATTTCATATGAAAGGAAATATACAATATGCGATTATCTGTGTCTGGCCTTTTTCATTTAGCATAATGTCTCTAACCCTTTTCCCATTTAGAAAAAAAGAAGTGCAGCTCGCTGTGAGTGCTCATTTAATTTTACATAAACATGTTCTTTGAGGCTGAAGCAAATCTGACTGATTTTCAACACGAAAATAAAATATAAAAACTGTTCTTGGAGTTATTTCTAAACAGAAATAACATCAGAATCGTCTGAATCATCAGAATCGTCTATTTCTGAAAAACTGGATTCATCAAATGAATCTTTGGCTAACTGTTGGAAAATGATGTTAACTTCATGCATAGGAATGCTACATTTTCTAGGATTTGACATTTCAGCCATCAAGTACTACTATATTTTGTAAATGGAAATACCACTTCTATAAACAGAATGCTACAAGTAGGATGATCTCTTTCGTTTCCAAAGTTGATATACTAGAGCAATGCAAAAATAATAATAAAAGCAGGATAGTTCATGGCAAAGTTATCTTGGGGTAAATGCTGTGGCTGCCAGTGCCTTCTGCGAGTATTCTCGGGGCCAACGGGAAGATTCATCCAAGTTGTGCCATATGTCAATATATCATTTTTAAAAGGTATTTTATTTTTAAATGGACAAATGACAAATTATATATATTTATGGTTTACAATGGTTTAATATTTCATTATTTGTATGGCTGAATCATATTCCATTTTATGTATATAACACAATTTATTTATCCAGTCATTCTTTTGTGAACACCTGAGTTGTTTTCATCTCTATCCTATTAATGAATACCCCTAATATAGACATTTGTATACAAGTTGGCGTGTGGGCATATGTTTTCATGTCACTTACATATATACGTAGGAGAGGAGTTGCTGGGTCATATGGTAATTGTATGTTTAACTTTTTGAGGAATTTTCAAACTTTTTCTCAAAGTGGCTGTATGATTTTACATCCTTGCTAACAATGTAAAACATTTCTATTTCTCCATATCTACACCAACAATTAATTCCTTTTTTGTTTTTTAAAATTATACACTTTTAGTTTTTCATTTTTGTTATTATTTTAAATTATTTACATATTTATTAGCAGTATGACTATTTTTAGCCTTTCTAGCAGGTATAAAGTGGTATCTCATTGTGGTTTAAGGGATTTATTTTCCTTTTTGTTTTTTGAGACAGAGTCTCACTCTGTCACCCAGGCTGAAACACAGTGGCTTAATCATGGCTTACTGCAGCCTCGACCTTCAGGACTCAAGTGATCCTCTCACCCCAGCCTCCTGAGAAGCTGGGACTACAGGCACAGGCCACCACACCTGGCTACTTTTTGTACTTTTTGTAGGGATGGGGTTTCACCATGTTGTCCAGACTGATCTCAAGCTTTGTGGTTTTGATTTTCACTTCCTTAATTATCAATTATATTGGACATTTCTTCATATAGTCATTGACTATTTGTATATCTTCCTTAGAGAAATGCCTCTTCAGTTCCTTTGCCCATTTTTTAAATTGGGTTGTTCATCTACTGTTGTTGAGAGCTGTACATATTCATTTATATTTGGGCATTAAGCCCTTCTTACATATATGATTTGCTAATATTTTCTCCTGTCCTGTAGGTTTTCTTTTCATGTTTTTGATAATGTCCTTTGATGCACAGAGTTTTAACTTTTATAAAGCCTAATGTATCTATTTCTCTTCTTTGTTGTATGTTGCTTGTGTTTTTGGTGCCAAATCTAAGAATCTATTGTCATATCCAAGGTCATGAAGATTTACTTGTATGTTTTTTTCTAGTAGCTTTATTGTTTTCACTTTTACATTTAAGCCATTTATCCCATTTGGGTTAGTTTTTGTAATGGAGTGAGAAAGAGTCTAAATTCATTCTTTGGCATGTGCTTATCCAGTTGTCCCAACACCTTTTGTTGAAGAGACTACTCTCACCCTGTTGAATATTCTTGGCATCATTGTTAAAAATGAATTGACTATAGATATTTAGGTTTATTTCTGTATTCGCAATTATATTTCATTGGTCTATATGTCTTTCGTTATGCCAGTACCACACTATTTTGATTACCATAGCTCTGTAGTAAGTTTTCATATTGTGAAGTGTGAGTTGTTCAACTTTATTTTTCTTTTAAACTATTCTTTTGGCTATTCAGGGCCCCTTGGAATTTTACATGCATTTGAAGTTTGGCTTTTCCATATCTGCGAAAAAGCCATTGGAATTTTGTTAGGGGTTGCATTGAACCTGTAGATTTCTTTGGGGAATATGGCCATTTTAACAATACTAAGTCCTCTAGTTCATGCACATGGAATGTCTTTCTATTTAATTAGGTCTTTAATTCTTTCAGCAATGCTTTATAGTTTTTATGAAGACTTTTACCTCCAATTTCTAGGTATTTTATTCTTTTGGATGTTATTGTAAATGGAATTGTTTTCATAATTTCCTTTTTGGACTGTTCATTGCCGGTATACAGAAAACACAACTGATTTTTATGTGTTATTCTTGTATCCTGCAACT
This sequence comes from Rhinopithecus roxellana, assembly GCF_007565055.1. Taxonomy (NCBI): domain Eukaryota; kingdom Metazoa; phylum Chordata; class Mammalia; order Primates; family Cercopithecidae; genus Rhinopithecus; species Rhinopithecus roxellana. The sequence continues at coordinate 59,211,639 of NC_044564.1, read as the reverse complement.
TTGCTGAATTCATTACTTCTAGTAGTTATTTTGTGAATTCTTTGAGATTTTCTATTTATAGAATCATGTCATCTAAAAATAGTTTACTTCTTCCTTTCCAGTTTGGATGGTTTTTATTTCTTTTCCTGCCTAATTGCCCTGGCTAGAACTTTCAGTAAAATATTGAGGAGTAGTGGTAAAAATGAACATTCTTGTCTTGGTCCTGATCTTAGAGAAAAATATTTTAGTCTTTTACTATCAAGTATGTTAGCTATGGATTTTTCATAAATGCTATAGAAATTCTCTTTTGTACTTAGTTTGCTAAGAGATTTTTTTTTCCACAAAAGAGTGTTGAATTTTGTCAAATGCTTTCTCCACATCTATTGAGATGCAAGAGGTTTTTTCCCCCTCATTTTGTATTACATTGATTGACTTTATGTAGAACCACCCTTGCATTCCTGGGTTAGATCCCACTTGGTCATAGAGTAAAACATTCTTTTAATGTGCTGCTAGGTTTAATTTGCTAGTGTTTTGTTGGGGATTTTTGCATCTGTATTCGTTCCTTAACGAATATTGATCTGTAGTTCTTTTCTTGTGGCAGGTTGTCTGGCTTTGGTGTCTGTTTTCTACCTGATCAGGTTTTTTTTTTTTTTTTTTTGCTCTGAAAACACTAGGAAAGGCTCTTTCAGTTGTTTGCAAGTTTTGCAATTCTCATCTCATTCTGGACTTTAGTGTCCTGAAGTACTGTTTCTATACCTGTCTTTATGATATGCACTTCTTCCCTCCTTCTACACATGCATCTTTATATGTTTTAACTCTTTACTCATCTTTGTATACATTAACTTATCAGAGAGCTTCCTGTGCAGTAACACAGATGTCTCCCATTTTTTTCTCTTTAGGAGCAATCATGACTACTGCCGGTGTTTCCTGTCTTAAAGCTCATCATTCCTCTCTGCATTCTGGGAGGGTGGAAACAAATGTGCTTTGCTCAGCACTGAGCCTAACGCATTGTACAGTCAATGGTAAACACTAAACAAATATTTATCTAATAAGTAAATAGTGACAATATTAATGGAGTTCTTATTATATGCCAGGGACTGTTCTCAGCACTTTTCATGAAGTAGTTCTTTTTTTCCCTCCTGCTAACTTAGGATTCAGGTATTATAATTTTCCCACTTGACAGACATGAAAATTGAGGCACAGAAATGTCAAGTAACTTCCCAAATGTCAAAAATCTAAGAAGTGGCAGGGACAGCACTCAAATCTAGGCTGTCTGATTTTAGACTCATCCTCTAAATCACTGTTGTCTACTGGAATAGACAGAATAAATGAAGAGGCTCAGGCCATGTGCTTATTCATTTATTTACTCTGAACATTTTAAGGTTTAGATTTCTAAATATAATTTAAGGCACATAGCTGATTATGCCTGCTGTTCTCTGCCTTCACTGTTACAAAACTACATTCCTGCTTCATTTTCCATCTTTATTAATTATATCCCAAGAATCCAGGCACTCCGATTTGCATCAGCTCCTTCCTCCCACACTGTCCTCTTTAAAACCCCATTCAGGATTAGTTACCAAGTTCTGGGAATCAGTGGTTCCAAGTTGGCATGTTAAACTACCTTGTCAATCAGCTACAGAATAATTTACTATTGCTAATAATAAAATGCCAAACTTATAAACGATTTACTTTTTGACAAGCGTATCAAATACAGGGGAGTCAAAATCAACTCTATAAGTCATCATTCTCACTCATATGAAGTCTGATTATTTTTCTTCTAGACGAATGGATAGAAGTGAGGCTAGCAAGCTGGAAAATGTACATATCACTAAATAGGCCCACAGAATTGAATAGTGCAAATAAACTTCATTATATGTGACAGGTGGACAAAAAGAGTAGACAACTGCTGCTGTGGAATACATCTCCCCAATGTCTGTAAGGTTTATATCCTTTTCTTGTCATTTTTTTTCACCACCATGCCTGGTTTAGATTTAGATTAGTTGGCTTCCTAGGTGATCTCCCTGTTTCTTATCTCTATCTTCTGTCTCCTTGCTGTATACTGATTTTCCTAGACCACTTTGATGTTCCATCACATCCTTGTTCATCCAACAATGTCCTCCAAAGGTATTTGCATCACCCATAAGTTGTCTCCACCTGCTTTATCTTAAGTGACTCCTTTCTCCTCCTCTGTATGCCAGATAAACAGGATAACCTTGCTTTTCCAAACTTTCCAAGTTATTCCTCTGAAATTACCTTCCCGTTTTTTTTTTTTTTTTTAAATAAGATTGCTCCTCTTCAAGGGCCAGCTTGAAAGCAAACTCCACAGTCCTATGTGTACTGACATGCAAAGACCTCCAACATATACTGTTAAGTGCAAATAGCATGTGCAGAAAAGTATGTATAATATACTACATTTCTAGTAAAAAGTAAAAAATGGAGAAAAATAAGAATACCTGTATCAGCATTTTCTTTTTTGGCTTAGATTTGTACAAAGGAACTCTGAAAGGACATAAGGGACTTTCTTGTTTGGGTTGGTGGGGCTGGAAATGATGGAGAAAAGAAACGAGAGTAAGGCTTTTCACCAGATACCATAAGTATCAGTCTTATTCATGAGAAGAGATTACCTTTGAAATAAAAATTAATAAGCAATCACCAAAACTAAAGCAACCTCTAAAGGGCATTTCTCGATATCCTGCTCTATGTTCCCAAAGCACATCATATGCAACATTTTCACAGCATATTTCATATTATGCCTTAGGTGTGAGTTACGTGAGTTTCTTTCTTGAATCTTAAAATATGTTTTAAAGAGTTTAAACAGGTATCCTGACTTATTCGGTCGTGTTGTTTCATTATGACTGATAAAAATGCCTTACATGTGGCTGGTGATTAGGATATTTCTGAACTTGAAGAAAACTGCTCCCCAGCCTCAAAGGTCTGACGCTCAAAGGAAACATCCTCACTGGTACTAGAGAAGCAACTGACGATATTTCCCTTCTCAGTATGTTCAGAAGTAAGAGAGATCTTAACAGAAGATAAATGAGTCTTCTGATTCATTGACCCTTTCAGGCTCATTGGCGTCATTCATTTGTACATTCACTCACTCACTTATTCATTCAGTAAGTGTATATTTAGTGCCTAATCTGTGTCAGGCACTGTGCAAAACATTGAGCATCCAGTGATGAGAGAAAAAAGGTACAAGTAAATGTAAGATACATTTGCATTATAAATTTAAATCGTGACCAGTGCCAGGAAGGAAACATGGGTAATGGTAGAGACTGACGTTTTATTTGCAGGCTTCCCAAGTCCCGCCACGAGCATTCCTCCCCTAAGTGTTTAGTATTCCAAGATTCCTTCCTTTCTTTTCTTTGGCTTAAGCAGTAGAAATCCTTTTCTCACAGTTCTAGAGGCTGGGAAATCAAGATCAAGGTGCTGGAAGATCTGGTGTCTGGTGAAGGCACTCTTGCTGGGTTTCAGATGGCTGTCTTCTTGTTTCTTCACATGGCAGAGAATAAACAGCATGAGCAAACTCCTGTACCTCATAAGGGCACTAATCTCACTCATGAAGCTTCTATCCTCATCATCTATTTATCTCCAAGTGCCTCACTTCCTGACACAATCACATTGGATATTAGGATTTTAACATATGAATCCTGGGGGAACACAAACATTCAGTCCATAGCATTTCACCTCTGCCTTACCCACCACCAAACTTACGTCCTTGCATGCAAAATATTCTGATTTCATCCCAGGAACCCCAAAAACCTGAACTTGTTCCAACATCAATTTGAAAGTTTAAAGTTCAAAATCTCCTCTAAGTGAGATATGGATGAGACTTAGGTATGTTTTGTCCTGAGGCATAATTCTTCTCTGGCTGTGAACTTGTGAAACCAAAGTTCTATTCTTCCAAACTACAACAGTGAGACATATATAATAGACATTCCCATTTCAAGAGGGAAAAACAAAAGAAGAGGCAACAAGTTCTAAGCAAATTCAAAACCTAGAAAGACAAGCTGCATGAGCACTTAGAGGTTGAAAATAATCCTCTCTGGCTTCCTGTTCTGCCTTCTGAACTCACTGGGGCAGCAGTCCCATCCCCAGAACCCATTGGGGTGGTGGTCCAGCTTCCTCAACAGCAGAAGTCAAGTGCCCCAGGTTGTGGGTGAACTCACCCCCAGAAAAGATTACTTTCTGTTCCTCTCACCAGCCCATTTTAATTCTTTCAAATATATTTTTATTGATAATTCTTTTTGTTGTTAATTTAAATGAACTTCTTAACGGTGAAATCTTATCTCATGGGAAAGCATTGTAAATAAGGAAATCTAGACATCTAGAGGAATCCATGTGAAAAAGATTCAGCTTGAGCAAGTCCTCAGAGTAGCTTCCATTTCTCCTGATTCTCTATAGGATCCCAGGGGGATCTGACATGATTGTATAGGCGGAACACCAGTTGCAATCTTTTATATGAGTTACTTATTATGTATGTCTCAATTTATGTATTTATTTTTATTTAAGCCCCAAACTGGTAAAGATTTGCTTGTTGAATTAAAAAACAGTTATGACACACACACACACAAACACACACAAACCTAGGAATACATCTAATCAGAAAGGTGAAAGATCTCTACAAGGAGAACTACAAAATACTGCTGAAAGAAGTCATAGATGAGACAAACAAATTGAAAAGCATACCATTCTTAAGGATTGAAAGAATCAATATTAAAATGTTCACACTGCCCAAAGCAATCAATGGATTCAATGCTATTCCTACCAAACTACCAACATCATTTTCTCCCACAGAGTTTATAAAAACTTCTAAAATTCATATGGAACCAAAAAATAGCCCGAATAGCTAAAACAATGCTAAGTTAAAAAAACAAAGCCAGAGGCGTCCCATTACCTAAGTTCCAACTATACTATAAGGCAATAGTAACCAAAACAGCATGGTACTGCTACACATAGACCAATGGAACAGACTAGAAAATCCAGAAAAAAAGTCATACACCTACAATCATCTGATCTTTGACAAAATCAACAATAGAAAGCAATGGGGAAAGGACTTCTTATTTAATAGATGATGCTGGGATAACTGACTAGCTATATGTAGGAGAATGAAACTGGACTTCTACCTTTAACCATACACAAAAATTAACTCAAGATGGATTAAAGATCTAAATGTAATACCTCAAACTATAGAAATCCTAGAAGAAAACCTAGGAAATTCCCTTCAGGCCTTGACAAATAATTTATGTCTAAGACCTCAAAAGCAATTGCAACAAAAATAATTATTTAGTTTTGTTGTTTCTGTTTTTTGTTTTTGTTTTTGTGAGACAGTGTCTGGCTCTGTTGCCCAGGCTGGAGCAGAGTGGTGTGATCGCACCTCACTGCAACCTCCACCTCCCAGGCTCAAGCCAACCTCCCAACTTAGCCTCCCAAGTAGCTGGGACTAGAGGTGCCCACCACCACACCTGGCTAAGTTTTATATTTTTGTAGAGACGAGGTTTTGCCATGTTGCCCAGACTGGTCTGCAACTCCTGAGCTCAAGTGATCCACCTGCCTCAGCTTCCTAAAGTGGTAGGATTACAGGTGTGAGCCACTGCACCTTGCCAAAAAAACAAAAACTGACAAGTAGGAGTTGATTAAACTAAAGAGCTTCTGTACCTCAAAAGAAACTATCAACAAAGTAAACAGGCACCATATACAATGGGAGAAAATATTCACAAACTATGCATCTGACAAATGTCTAATATCCAGAATCTATAAGGAACTGAATTCAGCAAGTGAAAACCAAATAACCCCATTAAAAAGTGACCAAAGAACATGACGAGACACCTCTCAAAAGAAGACATATAAAAGGCCAATGAACATGAAAATATGGTCAAAAATCACCAATCATCAGGGAAATTCAAATCAAAACCACAATGTAATACCATCTCATTCCAGCCAGAATAACAATTAATGGTCAAAAAATAGATGCTGGCAATGCTGTGGAGAAAAGGAACACTTATATACTGTTGGTGAGAATGTATATTAGTTTAACCACTTTGGAAAGGAGTTTAAAGGTTTCTCAAAGAACTTAAAACAGAATCACCATTTGACTCAGCAATCTCATTACTGGGTATATACCCAAAGGAAAATAAGTCATTCTACCAAAAAGACACATGCACTCATATATTTATTGCAGCACTACTCACAAGGCAAAGACATAAAATCAACACAGGTGTTCATCAGTGGAGGACTGTGTTCATCAATGGAGGACTGGATACATGTGGTACATCTACACTGTGGAACACCATGCAGCCATAAAAAGAATGAAATCATGTCCTTTGCAGCAACATGGATGCAGCTGAAGGCTATTATCCTAAGCAAATTGACCCAGGAACAGAAAAACAAATACTGTGTGTTCTCACTTATAAGCAGAGACTAAACATTGGGTACACATGGACATAAATATGGAAACAATAAACCTTGGGCACTTGTAAATGAGGGAGAAAGGGAGGAAGGCAAGAGATGAAAAAATACCTATCGGGTACTATGCTCACGACATGAGCAACAGGAACTTTCATACTCCAAACCTTAGCGTCACACAATATAACCATGTAAAAACCCTACAAATGTACCCCCTGAATCTAAAATAAAAGTTGAATGTATTTAAAAGACACATACAGAGAGAGAGAGAGAGAGCAAGCTATGGTATTATAAGTGCTTGTCTGGTAGGAATGGCAGATATCTCTATAAATCTGAGATTTTCAAATCTAGCTGCATAGAATCATCCAGGGAGATTTTAAAAGTATTATGCTTGAAACCCACCTCTTATTTATTCTTAATTAATTGGTCTGGAGTGAAAGAAAGGGGTGGATAATTTTGCAAGGCTGCCCAGCTGATTCTAAGGTGCAGTTGAGGTTCAGAACCACTGTTATACAGCAGTTTGTAAGTGGAAGCTTGTGTCCTTGAGGGATTTATGATCTGCCACAAGATAGAGTAAAATAAGAAAATATGAGAAGTTTATATTGACTAAAAACAGTTGAATGAATGGCACAAAGATTCTTAGTAGCAACATTTAACATTTGTTGCATTTGTTATAGGCAAAGACCACCTAAAACATTGGCTTCACTTCTCCCTTTTATAAGTGAGATAACTGAGGTATATTCAAGTTAAACCTCAGACAACTGAGGTTTGTTCAAGTTAAATGAAATGATTTGGTTCTGAGACTACTAAGTAAAAGGGAAGGAATTTGATATCATATTTTAGTTTACCTCTCAAATACAAGCTTTTAAAAATTTGCAATGATGAGGCAAACATTATGTTAGGCCTTTCATTTACATTATTTAGTTTAATTTTTAGAATAATCCAAGCATCTTGGTATTATTAAGCAAACTAAAGTTTAGAAAATAACTAAACTTCCCAGGGTGTATAGCCAGCCCTTTAGCAAGTAATTGGTTCATATAGCGTTGATATAAGAAAAGGCATAGAGGGCTTATTTTCTGTCTCTCTTTCCAACATGTGAGGATACAAGAAAATGGCCATATACAAGCCAGGAAGAAGGCCCTCAGCAGAACCCAATCATACTGGCATCCCCACCTTGCACTTCCAGCCTCCAGAACTGTGAGAAATAAATGTTTGTTGTCTAAACCACTCATTCTAATTCATTACAGTAGCCCAAGCTGACTAAGACAGTAACAAAACCAGAATCTAATCCTATGTCTGCCTGATTCCAAAATTATGTTCTTTTGTCCATACAGAACATAAAACTGTAAATAAAAAAAAAAAAAAAAAGGTTTTCTTTTCATATTTTAAGTGCCCAATAAAAATTTATCTAATGATGATGGCCTTGAAACTAGACTGCTAGAAGTGAATGCAGATGACACTAAGGACGGGGTAAGGTAGGCAAGAAATTGGTGTTCATGAAATGGCAAGATTTGGTCAGTGAAATGTAAGTGGTCTGGACTTGAGATACCTCATTCATTCAGGACAATAATAGAGAAGAACAAGTCACAATAATGAATTGAGAATATGGACAAGGGGAAAATAATCAGAACTCTAAAATCCCATCCTTGGGACCCAGAGCAGACTGGTCCCACTCATAAGCACTCTAAATCTAATCAGATTTAAAGAGTTAAAGATGGAATTTTAGTGGATGCCACCAATTTGTCCTACAGATATGGACATTCCCGAGGTAGTTATCTTGCTTCTTAAACTGGCCTCCCCACAATTAAGTAGCATGTGCCAGGGAGTGCATGACTACATTTACAAATGTGTCTGACAAAATAGCATGACTTTAAAAGGCAGTATGCGGATTTTAAGTAACTGCTTTCTTTGCAAGGGAATCATTTTGGTAAAGGCTATCAGGAAACACAGAGATAGAGGTGCAATTTTCCTTTCTGTGGGCTATCCTTCTGTGAAAAGTTTACAAAACACTGTTGTCAAAGAGAAGTGGAAGTCTTGTACAAGTAATCAAAATCTCAGATTTGGAAAGGCTGGAAATGTTATCAAATCATGGTCAGCCATGACAAAGTCAGAATAAAGGTTGGGCACAGTCAAGTAGAGATTTTTCCTTTTGACTTGACTTGAAGAGATTACAGAAAAGCCAAAGTTAAGTACAGAAAAAAAAAAAAAGCCAAATTCAATGGAATATACAGTCTCCCTCAGTATTCACGTGGTATTGCTTCCAGGACTCTCATGGATACCAAAGCCTGTAGGTTCTCGTATCTCGTGTAAAATGGAGTCTTTTAAAATATAATCCATGTACATCCTGTTGTACATTTTAAATCATCTGTAGATTACTGATAAGACCGAATACAATGCCTATGCATCATTTCATTTGTGTAGACTCAGTGTAGTACTCAAAACAACAGAAATTCAAATTTTACATTTTGAGATTCTGTGGAATTTTTTTTCTGAATGTTTTGGATCCTCGGTTGAATCCATGAATGCGGAAACCATGGATATGGAAGGTTGACTACTTGTAATTAAGACTTACGGGTTTTAACTTTGGTCCTTGTGTGTAACTTTGAACATCACTTTGTTTTCGTTTTCCCATTCATAAAACACAGATGGCACATATCAGGCAAACTATTTCAAGGATTCCATGATAATTAAGGAATAAACTATAAGGCACTTAGTGAATACAAAGTGCTGGAAGATGCAAAGCAATAAAATACCCTGGAAATTGTGTTTGTTTTTAGCAAACTTGAAACCTGTGGAAACTACTATTTGATTTATCTCTTTGTGAAAGGGAGTCAATGTGATTACAGGAAACCAAAGTGCACAAATTTTTGGCGTATAATAACGGAAACTTGTCATGTACAGATTTTTCTCACTGGACCTGTGTTTCTTTGAATTATTCTCTTGTCAGTGTTGTACACAAAGAAAGGGTGCTACTTTGTGACTCCACATTATGCTTCTATCAAACACATTCCTCAGGACTGAAGATGACAGCTCCCGTCCTCTCAGGAGACACAACACACTTCTCCATGTCCCTGTGCCCTTGTTCTGTGTTTTTTGAATTTGGGTGACAGGTCCAATGTCAAAAATGCAATGGGGACACACAGAATAAGCTAGCACAGAGGTGCTCAAACATTGATGCAAACAGTTTTTGAACTAAAAGAAGTATAGACATATTGTGGAATGGAAGGTAACTTCACAGACACTTTAAAGCTAAAACATGAACATTTGAAAGAAAAGAACAGCCTTGTTCATGGCAGTCTACTTAGGCTGTACTTTACCCCAAAACGTTCACTGTAGGAAGCATCTCAGAGAAGACCCTTTACAGAGCAGGGGAACAGTAGCAGCCAGGATAGCCATGCCCCTCTCATCTGTTGCCTCCCTGTTGGACTTCTGTACCCCTTTTGCCTCAGTTGTCTCCTGTGGAAAATGCAGGAAATGAAAGTATATTCCCCTGAAGCCTGACAGGGATGATTTTAAAAACAACTGAGATAAAATACATGAAAACGTTTTTAAAGCAGGAAATATCAGACAAATGGTAGTTGTAATTTTTTATTATAGTTGAGTGTAGAGAGTTTTTGTGCCTTACTTAGCACTTAAGCATTTAAATTATAATGTATCAATTTACATATATTGGAACTTCTTAGATTGTTTCAGTTGACCATATTTTGTGTTTAAAATAGACCCCAATCTCCTTGACTCTTGTTTCTTTGGTATCTCAAAAGAATACTCTGACTATAAAAGATGAGCATCATTGATGCCAACCACCATCCTGATCAATCAGCAGCCATTAACATCAAAGTGAGACTCCACCAGCAAAAAGATTATGACATGGTAAAGTCTCAGATGACTGTTAACATTTTTTAGCAAAAAAGCATTTTTAAATTATGTACATAGATTTTTTTTAAACATAATGCTATTGCACACTTAATAGACTGTAGTGGAAACATAACTTACATGCACTGGGAAACCAAAAAAAAATGTATAATTTGCTTTATTGTGATATTTGCTTTATTGCAGTAGTCTGGAACAGAACCTACAATATCTCCAAAGTATGTCTGTAATTAATTCCTCTCTTTTCCACTTGTGACCACTTTGTAAACTCCTTCTAGCATACACAATCCTTATTAAATTTAAAAAGTCTTGAATTTTCTAGTTTTTGATGCTTTCAAATATAATTTCTATCATAAAGTAGATTCAAAAAAATATGGAGTATGCTCCCTCTCCCTTCTTTTTTAGACTGCCACCTTTCTATTTTCCTTAGGTTAGAATCTGGTATTCTTAAAGTCTGCTATTATTTTATTTGGTGGGCAGGATTTGCATCGATCCTCCCTATGTATTCCCTACCCCACACTTAACCAAGACTTGCACGGTGTGACACAGCGTGACACAGCGTATATTAGGCCAATTTTCATCTTTGTGCTGCAATTAACATTTAATCACCAGAGATCATGACCAAGAAGCACCACTAACTTTTAGCTGTATTTTTCCTATAATCCAATATATTTTGAAGTTTTTTTGAATTTAGAAGTATCTATTTGTTATATTTCCACATGTGCATCTAAATAATTTTTAATAGATTGCAAGACAAATTATGGCAGGAACAAGTTTAGTGTGTGATAGATTAAATGTGCAACGTTTAGATTTTGAGGAGACACTTCAAATGCCAACTGATCCAAGTATTCCACACTCTGGTAATTAATTAAAAATTGAAATCCCAAATGTGGGATATAGTTACACTAGGCAAAGAAATGAATGAGGTTGCTCATTATAAGGATTATCCTTGAATTTTATACTGAAATGGTCTTTGGTTCTTGTTGATAACCTCATTTTATTGTTTGTTGAATGCAGTGTAGGTGTTCAACAGGTACTCACTTAAAGGAGCTTGATTACCATATCGATCACTATAGCTGTTTAGGCTTAGTCCTGAAAGCTATGCATTTCTTTCTCTATTTAATCAGTATTCATCCTGAGTGCTATTATACTGCCTTGTAAACAATATTGTTTTGCAACTTTAAAGTCAGTAATTCTGTAGAAATTAAATTGGGTTTACAGTAAATCCTTGATTACCATATAATCTGTGGAGTCCAAATAATGATGTACTTAGCTGTAGAAATGCATGTAAAACACAGAGTGATGATCACATGGCTATTTGGAGCCTAGCAAAGAAAGGGACACCAAATGTTTTGATGGTTGAAAAGCTGTGAAATCATTTTGTTTTTAATGTCTTATTTTAATTATACTCTTCAAACATCTTGATATTGCTCTAGCTGCCTTAAAAATGGCCTAAAATCTACTGTTAAATTATGCCTTACATCATTGGTTGGGAGTTTATTTTAATAAAATAAGACTTGTTAAAAATAGAAGATCCATCTGATTTAAAGTGACAATAGAAAGAAATAAGCAGACTTGCCTTTAGCAAATAATCTGTCTCTGTTTTAAGGGAATCTTTCATGATAATGTTTGGCTTAAGTATTAAGTAGTGTTGCTGGACAAAAGAACTGGTCAAATATGCATTTTATCCAAGGGCTCTGGCCTTCTAATTTGTCAAGGTCTCAGCCACTGCTTGACCTGCTCTTAATTAATTTCAGGGAAACCAATGATGTTGCTCTCCTAATACAGCCCAAACTCTAAGCTATGATAATTGTTAAACCTTAGAGTCAGAATGGCCCACAGAGATATCTACAGAAATAATGTGATTGACAAAAACCACATCATTGTTTCATGGCCAAGTCAAGCCTGAAACTCACGTCTTCCACCTCCTAATCCAGAGTCTTTCTCACTACACTAAAACCTGCAAAGGAAACAAAGATTAGTTAGATGTGGACCCCACCCAAGAGGAGCTCAAAACCCAGTAGAAAATGTGAGACAATAAGAAGATCCAGGACATCACTATAATTCAGGAGCACAGAGACTAACATGGAGGTGAAATTTTAGAGTGGTGAGGAATATGGGACTGCGATTTTCAGCCAGACTTCACCATTTCTTACCTGTGAACCTTCAGCAAGATACATTCTAGTTCTAAATTTCATTCTGTCAAATTAACAAGTAGGATTGTTGTGAGGATGAAATGTGATAATCTATGCAAATTACACTCAGCACAGTGACTGATACATGGAAAAATTCAGTAAACGTTAATTAATATTAATAGAGGAAAAGATTAGGGGGGTTTAGAGAATGGAAAGGAATTGCTAAGTTAGTGCAACTGGGAAAGATTCTGAAAAGATGGCATTCGTGAAGCATGAAGAAGGAGAACTATGGACTTCAGAGGGAAAAGATGTGGAGAGAATAGCAGGATTGGAGTATGGAAAGATGCAAACACAATGAGGAGGAAAGAATGAGCTCATAGGCAAAGAATGCCAAATGGCCTTGTGCATTTTAAATACTTTTGTTGTGCTCGAATTTTGTTGTTCTAAATGTTATTTAAATTAAGATGATGGGATGACAGTAATTACAAATATTTACTGTGGGCTCATGATGGCAAGCCTTCTAGAAAAGTGGGAGGCAATAATGGTGAGAAGTTTCTTATGCCTTTGACCTCAGACTGAGAGTTACACCATCAACGCTTCTGATGTTAGAAGTCAGAGCTATCCAATGAGTGGTATAGAGTTCCAGGCTGTGGGTGGTGTATGTTGGGGAATACTGAAAACTTCAAACAGTGAAAGTATAGCATAATTGGACCTGGGATTTTGGAAAATTGTTCTGATTCTGAAGGGAAAGATGCTGTATTAGTCAGGGTTCTCCAGAGAAACACAGCCAATAGGATATACACAGATGGCCCTCTATGTCCATGGGTCCTGCATCTGTGGATCAACCAGCTATGAATCAAAAAATTTTTTAAAGGAAAAGGATGGTTGTGGCTGCATTGAACTACTTTTTTCTTGCCATTATTCCATAAACAATACATTATAGCAACTATTTATATAGCATTTACATTGTATTAGGTATTATAAATAATGTAGAGATAATTTAAAGTATACAGGAGGATGTACACAGGTTAAATTCAAATACTACACCATTTTCTATAAGGTACTAGAGTACCCATGGATTTTGGTGTCCATTGGAGGTCCTGAAACCAACCCCCATGGACACTGAGGGACAACTGTATATATAGATAGATGAGAGAGGATTTACTAGAGAAATAGATTCATACAATTATAGAGGCTGAGAAATCTATTTGCCATCTACAAGCTGGAGAATCAAGGAAGCTGGTAGCATGGCTGAGTCCAAGTCTGAAGGCCTGAGAACCGAGGGAGCTGATGACGGAACTCTTAGCCTGAGGCCAAAAGCATAAAAAACTGGGAGGCTGCTGGTGCAAGTCCTAGAGTCTGAAGGTTGGAGAACCTGGAGTACTGACATCGAAGGGCAAGAGAAGATGGATGTCTCAGGTCCAGAAGAGAGAGCAAATTCACCTTTCCTCTGTCTTCTTGCTTTATCCAGGCCCTCAGCCTAATGGTGATGCCTGCCCATACTGGGTGAAGAAAGGTCTTTCTTACTCATTTCGCTGATTCAAACATCAGTTTCTTCTGGAAACATCCTCATAGACACACCCAGAAATTATGCCTTTTGTCTGGATATTCCTTAATCCAGTCAAGTGGACACCTAAAGTTAACCATCACACAGGCACTGCAAAAAGGAAGAATCCTTTGATAATGTTAAAAGAAAAACTTCAGACAAATTAAATTTAACAGAGATTAATTGAGCAAAGAATGATTCATGAATCAGGCTGCCCCAGGATCCAGAAGAGGTTCAAGATGACTCCAGAGCTGCCGCATGGTCAGATCATGTTTAGGGACAGAAGGAGGAAAGTGAGGCACAGAAACAACTGATTGGCTAGAGCTTGGTGTTTGCCTTATTCAAACATGGTTTAAACAGCTGACTGGCTGTGATTAGCCAGAAGTCTGTGATTCGTACAAGAGTAGGTTATAGTCTGTTTACACATCTATTTATTAATAGGTTACAGTTCACTATTCTAAGTGAGGCTGAATCTCTTATGGAAGGAGGCAGCTTTAGGCTAAACTTAACAATAACCAGACCAGAGAAAAGCCCACTACAAGAATTCAAATGATGGAGACAAAGGCCTGAGTTAGGGCGGTAGCTGCGCTAAAACAAACAAAAACAAAAACAAAACAAAGAAAAACAAACAAACAAACAAAAAGACAGTTGTAAAGGTGAGAGACAAGAAACATGGTCTTTTAACCTTCCAGACTGCCATAAGAAATGATCACCAAGTGGCTAGTGAGTAGTGGGCAAAAGTTCTGTCTTAAAACAGCAGAAATGTATTCTTTTATAGTTCTGAGGGTAGCAGTTCCTAATCTAGGTGTCAGCAGAGCCATGTTCCCTCCGAGCATTCTGGAGAAAGGTCTACTGTCTCCCAGCTGGTTGTTGTCAGCAGTCCTTGGCATTCCTTAGTTGGAGCTTGCATCACTCCATTTTCTGACTCCATCTCCACACGACCTTCTTCCCTTCGAATCAGTGTCTCTGTATCCAAGTTTCCTTTTCCTCTCTCCTATAAAGACACCATTGAATTTATGCCCCACCCTAATCCACTATGACCACACCCTAATTAATTATATCAGCAAACCTCTATTTCCAAATAAGGTCACATTCACAGGTACCAAAGTTAGGACTGAACAATTCAACCCACTTTATGTGGTATCTACAAACTTGAAAAATGGTAAGATGTTGGGACTTAAAAGATCCCTTTCCCTCCACTGCTTCCAAGATTTTTTCTAGTCAAAGGAATAATAGAGGAAGAGGATTCTTAGGTCCTTGAGTTGGATCGGCTGTGCTCATTGAACACACCCAACATGAACAGCCTTCTACAAGCTGTTCTCTGAGGTCAAACTGATGCAGACCTTCCCACTCTGACAGCTGCCCTGGATCTCAGCTGAAGGAGAGAGACTTTCTTCAGGCAGAGATTTAACACCCGGGGAAAGAGGAGGCTCTGAAGTCAAACTGAATGCCAGTCTGGCCCCTTTATATACCTGCCTGAATCTCAGTGTCCTTATCTGTAAATGGGTATAATGGGTTGATGCAACAGTTAAACACTGTTATTCCAGTACTTACTGAATATTTTAATATTTGGTAAATATGACCTAGTTGTATTTATTATTACTGTTTTCTGGAATCGTGGCCATCATTATTACTGTTTTCTTGAATAATGGCCATCTTTTGACAATTGGATTGTTGCTTTCATGAGACTGCCTTCTAGCTTCTATGTCGACTTGACTTTCCTCTCCTGCCTTGATATCTGTGGGGATCCCTGGCATATTGTCATTGTCATGGCAATTTTGATTGTCTGAAGGTGACAGTCCAAAGGTAGAAATATATATAGGTCCTTTAATCCTCTGGCCATGTTATGGCTCAACACGGTATCTATATTTCCTTTTCCCTTTGCTCCAGGAGAGTTTTACAAGTAAAATATACACAAACCACTAGGCATATTTTTAAAAATTCATAAATAAAATGCCATCATGACAAACTCCAGGGGACATTTGAAACATATTTGTTGTACTAAAATTTTGTTGTACTGTTATTTGAAACCTAAGCCATGGCCGAAAAATAGTTTCCTGAGTGCATTTTTATAAAAGCAGTTGCTGTAATGAAGGGTTTTTCTATAAGCATCACAACAGACTATCTCATTGCTTCCTCTTTCCACCTGGTATATTCCCTCAGTGTGATTCATAAGCACTTACTTGTAAGAGTCATCAGGAGACAGTGCGAAAAACTTTGGTTCACTCTGTGGTTTGGTTCTCCTGAAGGGTAGGAAATACATTTCATTCATCTTTGTACCCCTAGATGTCTGCTCAGTACTTTGAGGGTAATCAAAAAATATTTAATAAATGAATAATGAAATGACCAAATGCTAAATTAATTAGCATCAACTTAGAAAAACCCTCATGAGACTGCACCCCATATCTGTTTATTTATAAACATTCACCAAAAATATTTTACATGCATTTAGTATCAGTGCAAAATTGGGGTCTCATAAGAGCAAAACAAGCTCAGTGAATCATCTGAGTACCTGCAGGCCAATCAAGATATTATTGCTTCTAATTGGTATTCCTACAAGTGGTTAATTTTTTCCCTATGCCTGACTTGCAAGCACTCAGGTGCAAAATTTGTTCTTGTCTTTGAGACCATCCTAAATAATCACTCTCCATCTGAATCTTGGAACCAGAATCCCCCACTGATGGGTACAAATGAGGGAGAAATATGTCAACACACATGGGCACTGGCTCGTGGCAATGAAGATTTATTTGATCTAGTCAGCCAAGGGATCACCAGGAGCAAGTAATAAAGAGAATGAAATTCCAGGGTGGGTTATGCCAGTACCTCCTTTGTTCAACAGTGTGCCTCAGCCTTATCCATAACAGAGCTTGGAGTCCAGAGGACAGTGCACTTGTTAACTCAAGTCTAGAATGAAGATGGTGACCCTGAAAATATTGATGCTTCAGTGCTAAATTTTTGTTGGTAAATGACTTTAAACTTTTGTTTGTTGCTCAGTCGATGTCATTGGGATTTATTTGGCTGCCAGCTTTGAGTTGCTATTTGAAACGAGCAGCGCCATATGCAGCACATGCATATTCAGTGGTGCAGTTCTTTTTCTAAAGGGGGGGGGAGTGCCAGGACTCATGGTTCACACTATGAATTTGCATCTCACTTTGCATAAATTTGCATGTAGACTTCATAAGCCTCTAATTTCAAGTATATAAAATGAAGTGAATCAATGCAATCTACTGCAATTGTTTTCCAAGGCATTAATCACATGAAATACAACCCAGCTTTCCTTAACCAATTAATTTAATCACACCCAAGGTTAGGAGAGACAGGAGAGTAGTGAATAATGGCTGCTAAGCGCCTGGCCTCGGGTTAGGAAGCTATATACAGCCTTAGTACTTCCCCAGTATATCCCCCTTCCAACTCTATGTCTCTCGTGAAAGATTATATTATAGTTTACTTAGTGTTTTCTTTTATTCCAGTGCCCCTCTCTGCAGGAGGATTCTATAACCGTATCCCGTTAAACCCTAGAGTTGCTGTATGACTTTCTCTGACCAGTGAAATGTGACCAAAAGTGCTGCATGTTCCTTCAAAGCAGAAGCTTTAAAATCCTACCCATGGGTCAATATCTCTCATTTTCCTCTGCCATAATACAAGCGGTATTTCTTATTGAGACTGCTCCATTAACCTGAATTCAGGGTGAAGATCAAATGAAGGGGAGCTCCAGATAACCTCCAAAATGGGCATGCAGCAAGAGAAAGAAATATGCCTTTGTTATTCTAAGCTGCTGGCATTTGTTGCTGCAGCACATCCTAGCTTATCTTGACTGATGATGCATTTCTTGAATTAATAAAATGAACTATAATTTGGTTTCAGCAGTTTGTGTGAGTTCTGTCTATGTAAGCATATGTGCACACACTGGGGTAGAGACAAAAATATTCAAAGATATGGCCCATGTGGCTAATAAACATATGAAGTGGTTGAGGAAATAATCTATATGTTTGTGATAAATTAAATGTCACCATAGAATAGTAATAAAGCAGTTGTTATCCCCCTCCTATTTGAGCGAGATGGAATAGACTATTTAGATTTATTAAGACCATCAGATCCATAAAAATTTGGTCTGTACTTGAGAGAGATGCCAGCTTCCTCTTTACAGAGCCTTGGAGTTCTTCACATTCCACTAGGGGAAAAGTCTCAATTAAATGCTAATTTTTAAATACCTTTCTTTAGTACCTTCCAATCCACTATTAATTTAAGAATGAATTAACTTGAAACCACAGGAAGGCACACAGTGAATAATCAAACAATGAAACCATAAGTCCTGAACCTGAAAAACCAGAGCTTTCTGTATTTCCATAGTGCAAAATTGTGTAGAACAATCCTACAGATAATGTTAGAATATAGATTATAGAAACATAGGGTATGACTTTCTTTCAGCCAACCAAGTCTAGAAGCTTTGCTTCTGCTTCTCCACTATGCTGTCCTGCAAAGTCCAAGATGGAGCAGCCTGACTCTGCCCCTAAGAATGCAGAAAGTCAAGAGAAGTAGACATATAATATTGAAGATTATTTTATTTCCATAAAGATTAGAAGAATATATATGACAACTCTCAACAGAGATGAATGAATCACAAATCACAAACATTTGTTTTTTTATTCTTTCTCCAGGCACACGTAGCCAAGAAATGGTTGCTCATTTTGCAAACTATTCTGCACTAAGTAGATTATTATTTATGCTCTCTAGATTACCCAGTACTCATCCTTGACTTGAGTCTACCTCCTCCTCAGTACAATCTCTACATAATTAGTAGTTTGAAAGTTGTTTAAGAACTTTAACAGACCTGTTAGAAGAAAGGATTTTTCTTAGAGAAAGAAAAAATATTTACAAAAATTTTACACTGTGTGAAATCAACCCCAAGAAGAAAGGATAAACATTCAGAGAGCCAAAACATAGAGAAAATAAAATAAAGAGATGAACTGTCTATCAAAGGATTGGAGGTTTATTTTACTTCATTTTGTTTCTCAGATGTTCACTTGCATCTCTGATGCTCTTTGGGCAGGAGATCTTCCAGCAGAGTGAGACCCTACAGGTGGTTCTTAGATTACAGATGCCACAAGAATGATGTTTCTTAACTAAATCAATTTCTTGCCCATGGCCAGAAACAGTAAAATTAGGAGACTGGTTATAGAAATCACATTCTGAGCTCTTTCTCATCTCAGAAATTTCAGAATCAGTTAAAAGTTGCATTGAACTTTTAAAATTGGTATGATTCCTAGAGTAATAAACACCTGTAAACGCAGTTTTTTTGTGTGTTTTTTTGTTTTGTTTTGTTTTGTTTTGTTTTTTTTTAGTGAAAACTGATCCTGGGTTTTGAGGCATGTAAATCAAAGAAAGAGTGAAGTAGAGGCATTATGTAAAATAGAATCTTTCCAAGTGAGTATTTCTTTAAAAAATTGATAGGTTTGTAATTACACTGTGTTCTCCTGCAATCAAATGGACCCCATCTTCACAAGGATAGTGCCTGAGAGTGTTCTAATAATTCTGTGGTTCTAAAGCTTTCCTTCAAGAATAGAGAGAATTTCCTGTATTAGTCCTATAAACCTGTCTGAGCCTTGGCCATGCCATGGTATGAACACGGCACCATAGGGCTATCTGATCTTGTACAAGAGAGGAGAATGGGTTTATGGGCTGTGGTCCAATTTGGTGGTTAACCCAGTATTTCTCTTTTGGCAGGATTTAACATAGGATATCCAATCTCATTCTCTTCCAGGAGTTTCTTCAATTGTATGTGTAGTGTGTGTGTGTGTTTATATATATATATAAATATATATATATATATTTTTTTTTTTTGAGACAGAGTCTCACTCTGTTGCCCAGGCTGAAGTGCAGTGGCGTGATCTCAGCTCACTACAACCTCCACCTCCCAGGTTCACGCCATTCTCCTGCCTCAGCCTCCTGAGTAGCTGGGACTATAGGCGCTTACCACCACAACCGGCTAATTTATTTTTTTATTTTTTTATTTTTAGTAGAGATGGCGCTTCACTATGTTAGCCAGGATGGTCTCGATCTCTTGACCTCGTGATCTGCCTGCCTCGGCCTCCCAAAGTGCTGGGATTACAGGCATGAACCACCATACTCGGCCCCATTGTATATTTTTATTTGAGATTCTGAAATTCTGAAATTCTGACTAGAGCAGGACTTTACTCAGCTTCAGAGAAGAAAGAGGCAGAAATGTTGCCAGTTGGGATTGAGAAAGGCCTCTGACTTCTTTAAGTCTGTAGATAAGATGTTCTCTGCTCCTCGGATCAGCCTAGTCCTCCTGGTTTCTCCTGTACTTAGGAATTTCCCACTGCTCTTTATGTCTTTCAAGATTTTCCTGTAGCTTTGCAGTCAAGTTGGTGGTAATTTTCCACTGGTTTGCAATGAAGCTTCAGACATGACCTATGATCTCAATGTCACCATAATTTAGCCACCCCTAATATGCCCATTCTTTGGAATACCGGCTTTTATTGCTATCATAATTCTACATTATTTATAAATAATATAGTGCCATAAATACTGACCTTCAGAGCTAGCACAAGATCTTTCTAATCAAGCTTTTGCCTGGTTGAGGTAAGAGTCCAAGTCTTTATAACACTTTATTGCTGATGGCTATGTTAAAGTCTCTAAAGATGTCTGGGACATTTAGGGGCATGGGTATTGCAAAGCCATAAAAATGACATTGTAGGACCTAAAACAAGCACAGTGGAACTCCACTGTGACCCTGATGTTATATGGCAAGGAAAACTCCTGTCACAGAAATTTTGCCCTACAGCAAGAGAGTTGTTTACAACAGGGCTGTGAATAGGCACAGATTATTTCCAGGGGTGTCATTGTTTTAACCCTTCAGGGGAACAAAATCCATGTCACTTTTAACAAAGTTCTATTTTGCCTTATGTTTTTCCTGTGGAACAGGTGAAGTTATTTTTTCATTTACAACAAAACATGAGCAAAAAAGAAACTAAGAAAAATAAACAAGATTGGTCAAGGAAAAATTTATAAAAACATAACTAGCTCTAAAACTGGGACCAAACTGAAAAATGAAACAATCTTGGTTGCTGGGAAACTCTTCAGAAGATTCTGGGCAGTTTTTTGAGAGAAAGAATTACTTGTGCTTCAGTCAGGGTGTCAGCAAGAAGCTGAAGAAATTTTAATGGAGGGATATTTGTATGAACAGTCAGCAAGTTAAGGTGTGACCAACAAGGGAAGTTGAAGCACCCAGAGATTAGCAATCATGGAAAGTCATTACTCTTTCTATACATGAAGGGATGAAGGAAAGAAAATAGTGTTACTGAAGCCCAGTGAGAGATGGATCTGTGGGGTGGGACTAATATGTATATTAACTGAAGAATAGGAACATCGCCAGAACCATAGCATGGAACAGGAAGGGAGCAGAAAAGAAATGCCTCAACTTCTCTGTCCTCCCACTGGTGCCTTTCACTGGCTAAACCCAGTGAGATGAGTTCAAGGGAGCCTGGATAAACTGGTCCATAGGTCAGGCTTGTGAAATTCAGAGTAGGGCAAAAAAATGAATCAAGTAGCTAGGGGCGGTGGGGTGTGGGATAAAAGAGGAAGAGCCAGTGTGAGGAGACAGCCTACCTGACTTGTCTGCTGTGTGTTCTTTCTCCTCTCTTCAGTAGGATTGCATTTTGGTTTTAGGCAACATTGAGGTCTATACAGGCAAAGGGCAGTGGAAAATATAACCCCACCCTTGTCAGTGGAACTGAGTATTTGCCACACTTCCAAGTGTGCTTAGTCTTAACTAACTTTGCTAAACATGAAATCATGAAGCTTTTCTTTTTCCTACTAAAACCCCCTGTTATGCCTGCTCCTCATCCCACTATTTCTCTTTTTCTCTCCACCTATACTTGCTTAACCAAATTTATACTCTGCCTTTTTGTATACACCAAAATCTGGTGGCATTATAAAAGTATCATCCTTACCAGATATATTTGTAATGGGCACCAACGTTTCAAGTGAATAGCAAGGAATAGCAAGGGGAACAATCTGACTTCACCGGCAGATGAGAGACCATCATATTTTTGGGTGTACCATAATGTGAATGACCAAGGTCTGCCCTGGTAATACCACAAAGGCCTTCTCCACAAAATGTCTATCTCTACCAAACATGACATGTCCACAGGGTCACAGAATGAAGGCAAGAGTTTGAGTCCATGAGCAAGGCCACCTTCTACAACTTAAAGGACGGGAGAAAATATTGAAATGGCAGAGTGATGGGGAAGGCAGATGTATAACTTCCAACTAGGAGGAAAATGGCATGAATAGAAGAAGTAGAAGAAGAAGGATCCATGGTTCTAAAAGCCCCACCTGCTCCCAAGTGTCAGGAAGCTCTCAGAAAATTATCTGGTGATGGCCAGTGAGGAAGAGACTCTTTATCTTGGAGGTGGCATGGGACAGAAACCAGCTCTTGATGGGATTTTCAGTAATCAAGGCATCTGGCTTTTCTTTTTGGCACT
This sequence comes from Rhinopithecus roxellana, assembly GCF_007565055.1. NCBI lineage: Eukaryota > Metazoa > Chordata > Mammalia > Primates > Cercopithecidae > Rhinopithecus > Rhinopithecus roxellana. The sequence continues at coordinate 59,189,197 of NC_044564.1, read as the reverse complement.
GTGAGGTCTTGTACAAGTTACTTTACTTTCTGAGTTTCATCATCCAGAACATGGGCATAAAACCTAGTATTTCCAGTGTGTGAGAAGCAATATGATAGCATACATAAACAGTAGATGTATAATAATATCCAGATATATTAATTTTCTTCTCTTCTTTTTAAGCTTAAACCAATCCTATTTTCTCTACTGTATAATTGTGATATACTCAAATAGGATCCAACCATTTTACCCCTAAATTAGAGGAAAAATTAATTTATAGTTGTATTCCTCATGTTTATGTTTGCTATTTTCAAAGTTATATTTGTTTCTAACCAAACACATGTATCACAATAATTAAAAGGGAAAAAATTATGCTCTATGGGAAACAAAAAAATGATGTTCATGGTATTGTCACTGAATAAATCTTCTGCTAAGGGGCTTAATTTCTTAGTGGAGAGGAAAAAGAAAGATCCAGAAAGAAGGGAGGAAGCAAAGAAAAGCCGAGATTTTTACAAATCTGAGCATGTCATTTCATAAGTCAAAGTGAGGACAAGAATAAGTGCTATTATGGCAATTTTCAGTCTGTTTGCTATTTTGATTGCTGTGAATATGCTGGGGAATGGCATCTACTTTCTGAAATGGCATGTATTTATGTACTGATAAATAAAGCAGCAGGCAAATTTGGGAAGCCTCAAAATCAACAGGGTATTTCTCTCCAGAGTAAGGTCTGTGAAGCATTTGCAGCAGGAAATTTGGGGCCTTGTGCTAGCATCTTCATACCAAGGGCAGAGTGTGACCATCACCAGGTTACATCAGCTGTGAATTTGTTTCCTATGACTGCTGTAACATATTATCCAAAATAAATATTTGGAATAAATCACCATTTAGCAGCTTAAAACAACACAAATTTATTATCTTATGGCCCTGGAGGTTAGAAGTCCAAAATTGGCCAGCGAGGACAGCATTTCTTCCTTGTCTTTTTTCAACTTCCAGAGGCTGCCCGAATGTCTTGGCTCATGGTTCCACATCACTCTGACCCCCTACTTGTCATCACATGGCCTTCTCTTACTCTGATTACTCTGACCCTCCTGCCCCACTCTTATAAGGACCCTTGGGAGTACATGAGGCCCCCTCCCCATAATCTAGGATAATCTCGCTACCTCAAAAGCCTTAAATTAATCATGACTCCTAAATCCCCTTTACCATGTAAGGTAATATATCCAGAGGCTGCTGGGATTAGAATATACATCATTAGGGGGCCATTATTCAGCCCACCTCAAGCTGTTTCCCCAAAGGCTCCTCACCATCAATGCTTCTGGTATAATGTGGTAACATGGAGCATGACACTGGGGTCAGGCTTCCTTGGCACAAATCCTGCCTCCAGAACTTAAAAAAAATTAAAAGAAAAAAATCAAACCCAAAAATCAAAACCCAAAAATCAAAGTGGGCAAAGGATATGAACAGACACTTCTCAAAAGAAGACATGCATGCAGCCAACAATCATATAAGAAAAAGCTCAATATCACTGATAATTAGAGAAATGCAAATTAAAACCACAATGAGATACCATCTCACACCAGTCAGAATGGCTATTATTAAAAAGTCAAAAAAAAACAGATGCTGTCAAGGTTGTAGAGTAAAAGGAATACTTTCACATTGTTGGTGGGAGTGTAAATTAGTTCAACCATTGTGGAAGACAGTGTGGCAATTCCTCAAAGACCTAAAGACAGAACTACCATTTAACCTAGCAATGCCATTACTGGGTATATACCCAAAGGAATATAAATCATTCCATTATAAAGACACATGCACACATATGTTCAATGGTACACTATTCACAATAACAAAGACATGAAATCAACCTAAATGCCCAACTATGATAGACTGGATAAAGAAAATATGGTAGTACATATACACCATGGAATACTATGCAGCCATAAAAAGTAAGATTATGTCCTTTGCAGGGACATGGATGGAGATGGAGGCTATTATCCTTAGCAAACTAACACAGGAACAGAAAATGAAATACTGCATGTTCTCACTTATAAGTGGGAGCTAAATAATGAGAACACACAGACACATAGAGGGGAATAACACACACTGAAGTCTATTGGAGGATAAAGGGTGGGAGGAGGGAGAGAAGTAGGAAAAATAACTAATGGATACTAGGCTTAATACCTGGGTGATGAAATAATCTGTACAACCAAACGCCATGACACACATTTACCTATGTAGCAAGCTTGCACATCCTGCACGCATACTCCTGAACTTAAAATAACAGTTAAAAAAAAACCTGCCTCCAGCCATCACCAACTAGATGCCCTTCAGTAAATTCTTCATTATTTCTGAGGTTAATGGTTTTAACGTCTCAGATTGATGTTGAGTATTAAATTTTTTTTTTTTTTTTTTTTTTTTTTTTTTTTGAGACGGAGTCTTGCTCTGTCACCCAGGCTGGAGTGCAGTGGCCTGATCTCAGCTCACTGCAAGCTCCGCCTCCCGGGTTCACGCCATTCTCCTGCCTCAGCCTCCCGAGTAGCTGGGACTACAGGCGCCCGCCACCTTGCCCGGCTAGTTTTTTGTATTTTTAGTAGAGACGGGGTTTCACCGGGTTAGCCAGGATGATCTTGATCTCCTGACCTCGTGATCCGCCCGTCTCGGCCTCCCAAAGTGCTGGGATTACAGGCTTGAGCCACCGCGCCCGGCGAGTATTAAATTTTTAAAAAGCTTGAACAGGGTCTGGGTTTTTGTGCTCAATCAAGGTTAGCTATTATTAGTAGTATTAAACAAAGAAATAAACATGTGTAACTCACAAAATCAAGATCAGGGAAGCTGTTTACTTATTTTTTTATTGCATAGTTCTTTGGGGATGCACTGAAAATTTATCAGGCCTCAGAAATCCACATTAGTTTTGTCAGCTACAAAATAATTATGTTTTCACTGGAGCTTCTATAGAAGAAATTATTTTTCCATCCATTCAATGGCTCTTTATTGAGGCAATGGAGTTTCTGAGCCTTCATACAACCTTCTGTTTTCATATAAAAGTTATTCATTTATTTTTTATTAACAACTTTATTGATTCTAGGGAGTTTTCTGAGAAAGACAGGCAAACCAACAAAATAGCTCTTATATTTACCTTAACGCTCAAAACAGCATTCAGCCATCCATTTATTTATACACTCAGAAGACCTTTATAAAGCACCTCTTCTGTTCCAGGTCCTGTCTACAAAGTTCTAAAAAGGAGGGAGAAGGGCAAAAAGAAACAGATTATTATGAATCCATGGGCTTATGATAAGTCAATATGAACATAAAATGTCATTATAGATAAACTCAATAAGGCAAAGTTGGAAGAAATGCATTCCTTAGCCTAAGAGCTCTGTCTTGCAAAGGAGACAGATATACACACGTATGCAACTGTCCACAACAGGAGGCAATAGCTTCCACTTCAAATGGTCTCTGCTGTCCTGTCTACTTGCCACAAACTTGGCATGGGCCTCTAATACTCTGTGGTGAAACCTAAAGTATTTTGCCTTTCTTCTGTGACCCTTTCAGATGTCTAAGGTTAAGCGGAGGCAGGTTTCCGAGTTACCCAGATGGAACACTTCCTAGGAAAGCCCCCCAAGTTTCCACTGCAAAGGTGGAGACAGCATTTATCCTTCAATTGAGGAACTTTGGTGCTGAAATAATGCCGAGGGCACAGGTGTGAGAGCATGTAAAACAGAGTCTGGCAGCTGGAGATCATTAGTAAGCCCACGGCAGCTCTGTCAAGAGACAAGGTTAACACCCTGCTAATCAGATTAATCCTATCCCAGTCATGCAGTTTTGAATCCCTTGAAATGTGACTTGGCTCTTCTTTTCATCCTTTGATGTCATGGTTGACAAAACTGTAGCCATGGCCTCAGAGGTAGCTATGGTCCCTTCTTCTTGGTAGGCCCTTTTGCTCTAGAGGTCCACATCAGTAGAGGGCCTGAAACACCATTTGAACCTCTGAGTAGAATCAGATTCATGGAAGATTAGGGCTCAAAGCGACCTGCCACTAATAACAGGGCTAGGTTTACGGGTCTGCTGGTCTTCAGCTCAGACACTTTCTCCTGTCCATATGATGCATCAGCAGTTAGTTGGAAGCCCTAGAGTGATTCCAATATGATGATTTTCAGTGATCTGCCATTTTGGACTATTCATATCAATATTTGCATTGAATGAAATAATGGAGGAATGACAAATAGGCTTTCTTTGGAAGGCATGAAAATACTCCCTAGCGACAATAAAATTGGTTCCTTTTTCTCTGATACGTAGATTTGTGGCTGTCTTCTGGACAGAGAGAATCTTTTCAAATCTGAAGGTGCATGGCCCAGAGCAGTGGTTCTCAAATTCTGGACCCCAAACCAGCAACGTCAGCAGCACCTAGGAATTTGTCAGAAATGCCAATTCTGGGGCCCATCCAGACTTTTACAACAGAAACTGGTGGTGGGGCCCAGTCATCTGTGTTTTAATGAACCTCCCGTGAGATTTTAATGCACACTCGAGGTTTAGAGTCACTGGCCTAGAAAAAGCAGTGCTTCAAAGATAGTACTGGCCCTCATCTTGGAAATGGTCGATGGGCATGTATACAGTTGCAATGTAACAATGCAAAAGAATTTTTATTACTCTAAAATTTGAGCAATTTTTTCTCAAAAAGCAATTTACTCACAGAAAAAAATCAGAAGTGCGTGTGTGAAATGTAGTGTTTAGCAAAAACCTGACTAGATTCCCTTCATATGACAGGCTTGCAGCGCCACAAGCAGTGCTGGCAAGGACAGTGTGTGGCTTAGAACTTTAAAGGAAAAAAATGTAGTTTATTAATTTTGAAACGAATTAAGGTATAAAAATATAGTATCCCAAACTGTCTAAGACATAGGAAGAAAACAGCCCATAAACACCAGATTGGGGACAAAAGCTGTAAGAATACCAGATATCACATTTTCATACCACCCCGTCTCACTATGAAATCCCCCAGCAGGGTACTACAGAAAAATTGCCTGTCAACAGACTGAAATGAATAGTATGTGATCTCTGGTATAATTTCCTTGGAATTCAATTTATACTAAGTGCATAAAGAGCCAAGGATGGGGGTGGGAATTAGAACAGAGAATGGTCATATACATTAGAAAAATTAAATCCTGCAGCTTCCAAAAGGGAATCACCGATGGTCTCATCCCTCATGGCAAAAGTACCTCTGGCTACAATTCCTACTGTGCAATTCAATCAAGTCATCAGGGGTAGAGATAGAGTGGCTGCCCCATGCATTGCAGACTCAGGCTTAAACTCAGGCCAATCACCAGGCTTTCTCTGCCTCAACCAATATTGCTTGGTTACCATTTGTTGCCAATGTGATCTGTCTAAGGAGGTATTAAAAATCTCACTGCAAATTAGGATATGTTTGTTTCTCTCTTAATTTCTAGCAATGTGTTTGTGGCAGACACTGTGGGTTGTCTGTACCGCAGCCATTTCCCCTTTATTTCTTGTTAAGAAAATCTGATTTTGTTTGTGTTGTAAGGATAAATTGAAAGAATTTTAAGTGGATCAAAAGACTATGAGGCACCTTCTATCGAAAACTAAGTGTTGTTTGGAGCTTACTCTTCCAACACACCTACTTTGTGTTGTTTGTGCCTTTCATCATTTTTGAGCTATTTTACAGTCCTGCCGAGATAGACATTAATTTTAGAAAACGGGTGAAAGACAAATATTTCTTGTTTATAAATACACAAATAAATTCTATTCAATTGAGGTTCAATTGACTTTCTTTCCCCACAGTTAAAAGAAGCTAATTTTATACTGATTAAATAAATTCATTTCACCAATCATCTTTCTTTTTTTTTTTTTTTTTTTCACTCTTGCCCAGGCTAGAGTGCAGTGCTGTGATCTTGGCTCACGGCTACCTCCGCCTCCTGAGTTCAAGCAATTATTCTGCCTCAGCCTCCCAGATAGCTGGGATTGCAGGTGTGTGCCCACCACACCCGGGTAAGTTTTGTATTTTTAGTAGAGATGGGGTTTCAGTATGTCGGCCAGCCTGGTCTCGAACTTCTGACCTCAAGGTACCTGCCTGCCTCAGCCTCCCAAAGTGCTGGGATTACAGGCATGAGCCATGGTGCCTGGCCTCAGCAATCATCTTCTGTATTTGTTTGTTCTTTGGATTTAAAAAAAAAAAAAATATATATATATATATATATATATATATATTTTATTACACTTTAAGTTCTAGGGTACATGGGTACAATGTGCAGGTTTGATACATAGGTATACATGTGCCACGCTGGTTTGCTGCTCCCATCAACTCATCATTTACATTAGGTATTTCTCCTAATGCTATCCCTCCCCCAACCCCCAATCCCCCGACAGGCCCCAGTTTGTGATATTCCCCACCCTGTGTCCAAGTGATCTCATTGTTCATTTCTCACCTATGGGTGAGAATATGCAGTGTTTAGTTTTCTTTCCTTGTGATAGTTTGCCGAGAATGATGGTTTCCAGCTTCATCCATGTCCCTGCAAAGGACATGAACTCATCCTTGTTTATGGCTGCATAGTATTCCATGGTGAATATGTGCCACATTTTCTTTATCCAGTCTATCATTGATGGGCACTTAGGTTGGTTCCAAGTCTTTGCTATTGTGAATAGTGGCATAATAAACATATGTGTGCATGTGTCTTCATGGTAGCATGATTTATAATCCTTTGGGTATATACCCAGTAATGGGATTGCTGGGTCAAATGGTAATTCTGGATCTAGATCCTTGAGCAATTGCCACACTGTCTTCCACAATGGTTGAACTAATTTACACTCCCATCAACAGTTTAAAAGCATTCCTATTTCTCCACATCCTCTCCAGCATCTGTTGTTTCCTGACCTTTTAATGATCTCCATTCTAAATGATGTGAGATGGTAACTCATTGTGGTTTTGATTTGCATTTTTCTGATGACCAGTGATGATGAGCATTTTTTCATGTGTCTGTTGGCTGCATAAATGTTTTCTTTTGAGAAGTGTCTGTTCATATCCTTTGTCCACTTTTTGATGGGGTTGCTTTTTTCTTGTAAATTTGTTTGAGTTTTTGGTGATTTTGGATAATAGCTTTTTGTCAGATGGGTAGATTGCAAAAATTTTCTCCCATTCTTTAGGTTGCCTGTTCACTCTGATGGTAGTTTCTTTTGCTGTGCAGAAGCTCTTTAATTTAATTAGATCCCATATGTCTATTTTGGTTTTTGTTGCCACTGCTTTTGGTGTTTTAGTCATGAAGTCCTTGCCCATGCTTATCTCCTGAATGGTATTGCCTAGGTTTTCTTCGAGGGTTTTTATGGCTTTAGGTCTAACAATTAAGTCTTTAATCCATCTTGAATTAATTTTTGTAGGAGGTGTAAGGAAGGGATCCAGTTTCAGCTTTCGACATATGGCTACCCAGTTTTCCCAGCACCATTTGTTAAATAGGGAATCCTTTCCCCATTGCTTGCTTTTGTCAGATTTGTCAAAGATCAGATGATTGTAATGTGTGGTGCTATTTCTGAGCCCTCTGTTCTGTTCCATTGGTCTATATCTCTGTTTTGGTACCAGTACCACTCTATTTTGGTTACTGTAATCTTGTAGTATAGTTTGAAATCAGGTAGCGTGATGCCTCCAGATTTGTTCTTTTTGCTTAGGATTGTCTTGGCAATGTGGGCTCTTTTTTGGTTCCATATGAACATTAAAGTAGTTTTTTCCAATTCTGTGAAGAAAGTCATTGGTAGCTTGATGGGGATGGCAGTGAATCTACAAATTACTTTGGGCAGTATGGCCATTTTCACGATACTGATTCTTCCTCTCCATGAGCATGGAATATTCTTCCATTTGTTTGTGTCCTCTTTTATTTCCTTGAGCAGTGGTTTGTAGTTCTCCTTGAAGTGGTCCTTCATATCCCTTGTAAGTTGGATTCCTAGGTATTTTATTCTGTTTGTAGTAATTTTTGGGGAGTTCACTCATGATTTGGCTGTTTGTCTGTTCTTGGTGTATAGGAACGCTTGTGATTTTTGTACATTGATTTTGTATCCTGAGACTTTGCTGAAGTTGCTTATCAGCTTAAGGAGATTTTGGGCTGAGAAGATAGGGTTTTCTAAATATACAATCATGTCATCTGCAAACAGAGACAATTTGACTTCCTCTTTTCCTAACTGAATACCCATTATTTCTTTCTCTTGCCTGATTGCCCTGACCAGAACTTCCAACACTATGTTGAATAAGAGTGGTGAGAGAGGGCATCCCTGTCTTGTGCTGGTTTTCAAAGGGAATGCTTCCATTTTTTGCCCCTTCAGTATGATATTGGCTGTGAGTTTGTCATAAATAGCTCTTATTATTTTGAGATATGTTCCATCGACACCTAGTTGATTGAGAGTTTTTAGCATGAAAGACTGCTGAATTTTGTCAAAGGCCTTTTCTGCATCTATTGAGATAATCATGTGGTTTTTGTCATTGGTTCTGTTTATGTGATGCATTACATTTATTGATTTGCATATGTTGAACCAGCCTTGCATCCTAGCAATGAAGCCGACTTGATCATGGTGGATTAGCTTTTTGATGTGCTGCTGGGTTCGGTTTGCCAGTATTTTATTGAGGATTTTCTTTCCTTTTTTTTTTTTTTTTTTTTTTTTGAGAATTTTCATATCAATGTTCATCAGGGATATTGGTCCAAAATTCTCTTTGTTGTGTCTCTCCCAGACTTTGGTATCAGGATGATGCTAGCCTCAAAAAACGAGTTAGAGAAAATTCTCTTTTTCTATTGATTAGAATAGTCTTAGAAGGAATGGTACCAGCTCCTCTTTGTACCTCTGGTAGAATACGGCTGTGAATCCGTCTGGTCCTGGATTTTTTTTGGTTGGTAGGCTATTAATTATTGCCTCAATTTCAGAGCCTGTTATTGGTCTATTCAGAGATTCAACTTCTTCCCCGTTTAGTCTTGGGGGGTGTCTGTATCCAGGAATTTATCCATTTCTTCTAGATTTTCTAGTTTATTTGTGTAGAGGTGTTTATAGTATTCTCTGATGGTAGTTTGTATATCTGTGGGATCAGTGGTGATATCCCCTTCATCATTTTTTGTTACATCTATTTGATTTTTTCTCTTTTATTATTATTCTTGCTAGCACACTATCAATTTTGTTGATCTTTTCAAAATACCAGCTCTTGGATTTATTGATTTTTTGAAGGGTTTTTGTGTCTGTCTCTCAGTTCTGCTCTGATCTTAGTTACTTCTTGCCTCTGCTAGCTTTTGAATGTGTTTGCTCTTGCTTCTCTAGTACTTTTAATTGTGATGTTAGGGTGTCGATTTTAGATCTGTCCTGCTTTCTCTTGTGGACATTTAGTGCTATAAATTTCCCTCTACACATTGCTTTAAATGTGTCCGAGAGATTCTGGTATGTTATGTCTTTGTTCTCGTTGGTTTCAAAGAACATCTTTATTTCTACCTTCATTTAATTATTCACCCAATAGTCATTCAGGAGCAATTTGCTCTATTTCCGTGTAGTTGTGTGGTTTTATGTGAGTTTCTTAATCCTGAGTTCTAATTTGATTGCACTGTGGTCTGAGAGACAGTTTGTTGTGATTTCTGTTCTTTTACATTTGCTGAGGAGTGCTTTACTTCCAATTAGGTGGTCAATTTTAGAGTAAGTGTGATGTGGTGCTCAGAAGGATGTATATTCTGTTGATTTGGAGTGGAGAGTTCTGTAGATATCTATTAGGTCTGCTTGGTGCAGAACTGAGTTCAAGTCCTGGATATCCTTGTTAAACTTCTGTCTCATTGATCTGTCTAATATTGACAGTGGGGTGTTAAAGTCTCCCATTATTATTGTGTGGGAATCTAAGTCTCTTTGTAGCTCTCTGAGGACTTGCTATGAAACTAGGTGCTCCTGTATTGGGTGCATATATATTTAGGATAGTTAGCTCTTCTTGTTGACTTGATCCCTTTACCATTATGTAATGGCCTTCTTTGTTTCTTTTGATCTTTGCTGGTTTAAAGTCTGTTTTATCAGACACCAGGATTGCAACCCCTTTTTTTTTTTTTTTTTTTTTTTTTTTTTTTTTTTTTTTGCTTTCCATTTGTATGGTAAATCTTCCTCCATCCCTTTATTTTGAGCCTATGTGTGTCTCTGCATGTGAGATGGGTCTCTTGAATACAGCAAACTGATAGGTCTTGACTCTTTATCCAATTGGACAGTCTGTGTCTTTTAACTGGACCATTTAGCCCATTTACATTTAAGGTTAATATTGTTATGTGTGAACTTGATCCTGTCATTATGATATTCACCGGTTATTTTGCCTGTTAATTGATGCAGTTTATTCCTTGCATTGATGGTCTTTACAATTTGGCATGTTTTTGCAGTGGCTGGTACTGGTTTTTCCTTTCCATGTTTACTGCTTCCTTCAGGAGCTCTCGTAAGGCAGGCCTGGTGGTGACAAAATATCTCAGCATTTGCTTGTCTGTAAAGGATTTTGTTTCTCCTTCACTTATGAAGCTTAGTTTGGCTGGATATGAAATTCTGGGTTGAAAATTCTTATCTTTACAAATGTTGAATATTGGCCCCCACTCTCTTCTGGCCTGTAGGGTTTCTGCTGAGAGATCCATTGTTAGTATGATGGGCTTCCCTTTGTGGGTAGCCCGACCTTTCTCTCTGGCTACCCTTAACACGTTTTCCTTCATTTCAACCTTGGTAAATCTGGCAATTATGTGTCTGGGGGTTGCTCTTCTCGAAGAGTATCTTTGTGGTGTTCTCTGTATTTCCTGAATTTGAATGTTGGCCTGCCTTTCTAGGTTGGGGAAGCTCTCCTGGATAATATCCTGATGAGTGTTTCCCAACTTGGTTCCATTCTCTCCATCACTTTCAGATTCACCAATCAAACATAGATTTAGTCTTTTCACATAGTCCCATATTTCTTGGAGGCTTTGTTCATTTCTTTTTACTTTTTTCTCTAACCTTGTCTTCTCTCTTTATTTCATTAATTTGATCTTCAATCACTGATACCCTTTCTTCCACTTTGATTGAATCAGCTATTGAAGCTTGTGCATGCGTCATGAAGTTCTCATGCCATGGTTTTCAGCTCCATCAGGTCATTTAAGGTCTTCTCTACACTTTTTATTCTAGTTAGTCATTCGTCTAACCTTTTTTCAGGTTTTTAGCTTCCTTGCAGTGGGCTAGAACATACTCCTTTAGCTTGGAGAAGTTTATTATTACCAACCTTCTGAAGCTTACTTCTGTCAATGCATCAGTCATTCTCCATCCAGCTTTGTTCCATTGCTGGTGAGGAGTTGTGATCCTTTGGAGGAGAAGAGACACTCTGATTTTTAGAATTTTCAGCTTTTCTGCTCTGGTTTCTCCCCATCTTTGTGGTTTTATCTACTTTTGGTCTTTGATGTTGGTGACCTACAGATGGGGTTTTGGTGTAGATGATCTTTTTGTTGATGTTGATGCTATTCCTTTCTGTTTGTTCGTTTTCCTTCTAACAGTCAGGTCCCTCAGCTGCAGGTATGCTGGACTTTTCTGGAGGTCCACTCCAGACCCTGTTTGCCTGGGTATCACCAGCAGAGGGTGCAGAACAGCAAATATTGCTGCCTGATCCTTCCTCTGGAAGCTTCATCCCAGAGGGGGAACCACTTATATGAAGTGTCTATCTGCCCCTACTGGGAGGTATCTCCCAGTTAGGCTACACTGGGGTCAGAGACCCATTTGGGAAGGCAGTCTGTCCATTCTCAGAGCTCAAACGCCGTGCTGGGAGAGCCACTGCTCTTTTCAGAGCTGTCAGACAGGGATGTGTGAATCTGCAGAAGTTGTCTGCTGCCTTTTTTTTCACATTGCCCTACCCACAGTGGTGGAGTCTAGAGGCAGTGGGCCTTGTTGAACTGCAGTGGGCTCCGCCCAGTTTGAGCTTCCCAGCTGCTTTGTTTACCTACTCAAGCCTCAGACATGGCAGACACCCCTCCCCCAGCCAGGCTGCTGCCTCGCAGTTTGATCTCAGACTGCAGTGCTAGCAGTGAGCAAGGCTCCATGGGCATGGGACCCCTGAGCCAAGCACAGTAGAGAATCTCCTTGTCTGCCAGTTGCTAAGACCTTGTGAAAAGTGCGGTATTTGGGCAGGAGTGTCCCGTTTTTCCAGGTAGTCTGTGGTGGCTTCTGTTGGCTAAGAGAGGGAAATCCCTCGACCCCTCGCACTTCCCGGATGAGGCGACGCCCTGCCCTGCTTCAGCTCACCCTCCGTGGGCTGCACCCACTGTCCAACCAGTACCAATGAGATGAATCAGGTACCTCAGTTGGAAATGCAGAAATCATCCATCTTCTGTGTCGATCACGCTAGGAACTGCAGACTGGAGTTGTTCCTATTTGGCCATCTTGGACTACTTCCGTATTCTCTGGATGTTTTTTTTGGAACTGGTTCTAACTTATTTGTAGTTCCCTCTTTAATTAATGAATTAAACAAAATCTTTTACACACATTCATTTTATATCTGCATAACAGTCATGATTAAACCTTTAAAAAATAATTATCCTTTAACAATGTATTCTGCAACAGTATACCCAGGAAATATAGGCACCTTCCTAATTCTAGGACATAAATCATGATAAATCTACTAAACTATGATAAAGGTAATCTTATTCTCTTTTGGCTTTGATTGGTTTGGAGGTTATCATGTGACTACATTCTGGTCAATGAGAAATGTATCAGGAGATTCTGAGAGAAGTGTACTTCCCTGATAAATAAATAAAAGTGAATGAAGGCCAGCAGAGGAAAGTAGGAAATGCCTTTTCTCTCTTGCCCTTAGATGTTGTCTTGTGAGAGCAGGGTGCTCGGAAATGCAGCTGCCATCTTCAATAACAGTGAGGGAAACTAAAGAAAATCTCAGGTAAGCCATCTCTGAGTCCTGACATCATTTATTGAACCTCTCATTAGTCAATCAGCCCAGGGACTACTTCTCCCAGAGCTGTTAAATTAGGTAATAATTCCTCAGAGTTTAATCTATGTCAGTTGGTTATTTAATTACATGCATCTATAAGCATTTTAACAAATCTAGTTACAGATTCAGAAAGAAAAAGTACCCAGGAAATCTGACATGGTCTAAACAGTGCTATGGTAAGTCATGTGTGTGGTGATTGTAATGGTAGGTAGAAAAAGGTGGCTGTGATGGGTTGGATAACGGAAGGACATTGACCGACAGGATAGAAGGGTGGGATGTGATAGGAAGACAGGAGTAGTGGTTAGAAGAGTTTTAGTGGAGCAGCAGTGCTATGGTCTGAATGTTTGTGTTTCCCCAAAATTTATATGTTGAAACCTAATTTCTAATGCAATAATATTAAGAGTCAGGGACCTTCAGAAGCGATTAGGTCATGAGGGGAAATCCCTCATGAATGGGATTAGTGCCCTTATGAAAGAGACCAGAATGTGCATGTTTGCCTTTTCTGCCATGTGTGGACATAGCAAAAAGGCACCATATATAAAATGAGCCCTCATCAGTCACTGAATCTGCTGGCACATTGATCTTCGACTATCCAGCTTCCAGAATTGTATGAATGAAGACAGTCAGTTAGAAAAAAGTGTTTTCCACTTGTTCATTGTTGTGGCTAAACAACCTGTAGTCTCTCTGGCTCCAGTTTCCTACTAAAGATTATATAACCACAAAGCTAGACTAGCCTCCAGATCTCCTATCCCCAATGAGATACTGACTTCAAATATAAATGGAAATTAGATATGCCACATTCACAGTGATACATGCATCATCTTCATCATTTCTGTTTTATTGAATGTTTACTTCATGGAAGTAAATTTGATAAGTGTATCATATTATGTACATTATGTTATTTGATCTACACAACTCTGTGATTGGATGTGGTAGACTGTTGCAGTCCCAATTTGGTTTTGTCTGTGTTATACCCTTAGGTAGTCAACTCTCACACTGACTCTGGACTTGACCAATGGGACAATGTGCCTTGTGTTGGCTAGTAGAACAATAACGTGATATAGGCAAAGGTTTGTAACAAACTTGACCACTGGGGGATGTCGTATGTTGATGCTTCTGGCAATCTTGAGATTGGTGCTATATGAATAAGCCCAAACTAGACCATTGGAGACGAGGTATATTCGTCCCCATCACCTTAACAACCAGTACCAACAAACAGCCAGCACAAATCACAAGACATATGGCCATTGTAGATCAACTAGTCCCCAGTTAACCCTTAGCTGCACACAGTCACATCCATGAGTTCAAGTGAAGCCAGCAGAAAAACTGTCTCACTGAACTCAACTCCAAATTGTCAGCTCTTAGAACCATGAGCTATTAAATTATCTTTAATCCCCTAAACTATGGTCAACAAAGACTAATTGATAAACTGGAATGTATAATATCCATGTCCCAATTTTACAGGCACGCAAAACTATGAGAAAAAATGCCCAAGGTTATACAACTAACAAGGGCTGGATTTATGATTAAAACCCAAATCTGGCCGGGTGCGGTGGCTCAAGCCTGTAATCCCAGCACTTTGGGAGGCCGAGACGGGTGGATCACAAGGTCAGGAGATCGAGACCATCCTGGCTAACACGGTGAAACCCCGTCTCTACTAAAAAAAAACTACAAAAAACTAGCCGGGCGACGTGGCGGCGCCTGTAGTCCCAGCTACTCAGGAGGCTGAGGCAGGAGAATGGCGTGAACCCGGGAGGCGGAGCTTGCAGTGAGCTGAGATCCGGCCACAGCACTCCAGCCTGGGTGACAGAGCGAGACTCCGTCTCAAAAAAAAAAAAAAAAAAAAAAAAAACAAACAAACAAACAAAAAAAAAACCCAAATCTGACTTCAAAGCCCATGTCTTTGACAGCAATCTCAAACAATATATTCTGAGCAAACCACTAATTGCAAAGAACCAGAAATATACCCCTAAAACCTTCCTACTTTTCTGAATGACATACTGTGAATTTCTCGACCTTGATCTCTTTAACCCTGCGGTAAGTATAACTATCACTAGCTTGTACTATTAGTAAAACAGTAAAGAACAAAAAATGTTTTGTGGGTTTATGATTCACTGTGAAATGTAGCATTTCCTGTTGTTGTTGTTTACTTTTTGTCCTGAATTTACATTTTTAGGCTCATCGGTTTGGCCCAGTTTCTAATAAAGTAGGATCCTGTGAAAATTTTCATATTCCCTATGACTTTGTGGTTTCATGATGTCTTTCCATATACCTGTGTGTTTGCCTATGATGGGTGTTTCTTCCATATCCCTAGTATCTACCCTCCTCATATAAAGACAGTCATTCTGATTCAGTGCCAGTCCTGCACTCTCCCATCAGTTACTGCCTCTCCTTTGTGTTTTATGGCATTTGGCACATACCTCTATTATAGTGCCTACAATATTTGCTCTCACAACTGTCTTTTCCACTAAACATATTCTGTATTGAATCCTCAACACCTAGGATAGTATCTGGCATGTAGTAGGGGCTAAATAAACTTTGTTAAATAAATTAATCAATCAATCAAAAATAAAACTGTTCTCAACCCACTTCTTTAGTTGTATCTCAAATAAGTCCTCATCTCCCATCCTCTATTTCAATTAAATTGAATTACTTCTCCATATAGACCTCCCTACGTGTCGAAGAGACAGGCTGGATACTCATTCATCAAGCCCATTTTCTCTTCTTCCTGGGTACACACATTTCTCTTCCCACTAGACTACATTTTCCAGCATCTCTTGCACTTGGGTGTGGACATGTGCTTAAGTTTTGGTTAACAGAATATAAGCAGAAGTGATTTGTACACCTTCCAGGCCTGGTCCACAGACATTTCCCAAACTGCTTTTTTCCATACTCTTTCTCCTTTTACCAGCTTAATGTAGGTGAGCACAGTGGCCTTGGAGGTATTAAAGATGAGGAAGCCAAAAGATGGTCCTTCAATCACCACTTGTCAGATAGTCAGAACTAAACAAAAATGTTCATTTTGGACTTTATGGGAACAAGAATTAAACTCCTATTCTGTTAAATCACTGAGATTTGGGGATTTATCTGTTATACCAGAAAACTTTATCTCAACTCATATACTGATGCTGTGTCTTTGGTTTTCTGTAGCTCCACTATACCGTATGTCCTTGTCTCTAATATGTGCTTGTCCAGTTGTACCCACCCTTTGAGATACAACTTTAGCCATTATGCCTTCCATGGTCCTTCCAGTGGACACTGGTCTTCCTCTGAAATACTCTAATGTTTTATCTTCATATCTCTTAGATATGTGCTGTGTTCTACTTGTATCACTGATATTTAAGTTATATTTCTAAACATAAAATGCTAACATTCAAATAACCTTGTGATATGAATCTTGTCTTACTCATCTCTATTTTCCCCACAGCACTCAACATGCAGCCTTATGCCAAGCAGACAGGTAAGACATTTTTTCAAATCTGTATTTGTGCTCTGTACACATCATAATGTTTTAGACATAAATACACTTACCCATCTTTTGAGGCAAGTATATTAATTTGTTTTTGTTTTATTTTCTTTTTATTCTGCCCTCTTTTTCTTGGTTTTTCTTCTTCTTAGGCATTTTTCCTTGCCATTTCTCTAAACTATTTCCAGTGCCATTAGATCTCTCTTGAGGACCCGTGATCAGAATGACATGGAGCCCAATATTCCAGATGTGGCTCTTCCATTAATATATTGGGCAGCATTAACCACTGGGGTTTTGGTGAGTCTTTATGGGAGATAACAGTGATTACATCTTTCTTCCCTAAACCCAAAAATGTGTCTGTCATTTAAAAAAAAAAAACAAATCATCTATTTTCAGTTGATGAAGTATAAATTAAGAGTTTTTTAGAATAGAACCCATTCTGAGGGCTGGCTTCATCTACTTCTTTCGGACCACAGAGTCCTAATGGGAGTCATTTGAGGTTGGAAAAGCTAAACATAATAGGTCCTGGATTTCCTGAATTACACTGAAGACTATAACATTTAGAAACAGAACTCTGAGCATTAAATCCTCTGAGAAGGAGGAAGATTTAAATTCCTCTAGAGCACTTAATGTTTTCTTTTTGCCTTTTTAATTCCTTAAATGGAAATGAATTTAGAATAGTCTGTGCCCAGTGGAAACTGGGTTTTGGTTTTTAACATCTATACATCTAAGCCTTGCAAAGGTGAGTTCTAGATATTAAAAAATTTTAGATCATGATAAAAAAAAATGAGAAGGAATGAACTCTTTATTCCTATACAACACAAAAATCTTAGAGACACTTCTAATTTTCCTGTAAAACCTACAGTGATTTTTTTTTCTCATTTATGCGCTCTTCTCTCTTCCAAGCCCCTAGTAACACCCTAGCAGGGACTGGGACAGGGATGTCATGGGGTGGGAAACATAAACACCTGAGGACTGTCAATAGAACCATAAGAAACACTGCAATGCTGCAGTCAGACATGGTAAAAGGTAGGTGGCAATAAGGTTAAATGCTGATAAAGAAATCAGCAAGTGTCAAGCAGACAATGCATGGTGAAACTATCTGATAAATGGAAAACAAATGCTGAATAGTAATTAGAAAATAGTTCCATGATTATGGTAGAAAAGTCTGAAAGCCTTCAGCTTAACCACATGCAGCTGAGAAAGGAAAAGCAAGGCTGTGAGTATTGCTGGAGGAATATATTACCTATCAAAGTGAGGGCAATCTCTGAAGATTTTTTCAGGGAAAACCAAGTTCAGAAATTTTATCCTCTTTTTCTCTTTCCTGCTTTGTTTCTCTAACCACCGTGCTTTATTTAATAGCAATCAGTCCAAAGCACTTCTGTGATGAAGAATGCACTGTAGTAAAAGCACTCTCATCAGGCCCGATTATGCTTCTACCTCTGCTACTTAATTACTAGGTCTATGACCTTAGCCAATATTCTCATCTCTCTGTACCTCAGCTTTCCAAGGGGTTAGGTTGGCTGATCTCTAGAGTACTTTCTGGTTCTCAAGTTCTCTGATTGTTTGATTGTTGACCTCAAAGTCTTTTTTCCACCCTAATTTACATTCTTTAGTATCTGTCTATCACAGGAACAGCCCAGATAGATTTCTAATATCTGCCAGCCCCCAGAATTTATCACCTGATAGAGGAAGCTTGCTTAGGAGTCAGGAATTAATGAAGACCTATGATTTTAAGTGGCCAAAATTGAGATGAGCTGTTATAAGATTTTTAGATAGTCAGCCCCATGGTGAGTTGAAGCCTCAGAGCACCTTAGGGTTGGCTAGGCACTGAAAATTCAAGAAAGTTAATACTTCTTTGTGAGACTGAACTGATGAATTATTTATTATTTGCAGTAGGCATATATTGGAACCAACTCAATTTGGTGTTTATATTTGTAAGAAAAGCACATTTGGGGTAAGGGTGGCACCAGAAGACATTGGCTGCCAATCTTTCTAGAGCAGGTTTTTACCAGATAGAATTTTCCTGGTTCATTTACTATGGTCCACAGTAAAACCTGCATTGTAGGCTCAAAAATGTTATTTGGCAACAAATCTTTAATATATCTAAGTTCACATACGAATATTAACTAGTTCCCAGTGATTACTGTGTAGACCTGGATGTCAATTTTATTAAGTTATAGGAATTTATATATTCTGGCCATGCAGGTAGCATGACTCGTACATTATTTTCCAGCAAATTACTAGTTGGGACTCATTTGGAGCAAAGAATCATAATAGAGGAGTAAATGCAAGAAGAGTTCATCAACTAAAAGAAACTTTAGAAACTCTTTTCTGGCATAGGAATAGCCCAGTCAATGGGAATATGACAAATCCTCCTTGGTACTTATAGACTTAATAGTTCTGGTCTTGACTATTTATGACTGACCCCAAGGACTTATAAATGACTGGAGGCATGGTGAACACAGACACAGAAGCAAGGCACTGTTTTTCCAAACATAATATGTGCACCACTTGTGGTATGCAGAATGCTTGTAAAACATAAAAATCCATGTGTACGTAAGTGACCCAATTTAAGTTTAAATCACCCCTGCATTTAAATTATAAATACAATCTTTCAGCTTATATAAAACAAAAGGATTGAAAGCAAAATATGTATCAAGGATAAAGGAGGGAAGAAGTTGAGGGTTACATTTGAAAGGGTTAATGTGGAAAGGGGTCGGCCCTAGGAGCAGGAAAGGAGATTTTTGGAACAAAGCTTACAAATTACCTGAGGGTTTTGTTAAAATGCACTTTCTGATTCAGCACATGTAGGGTGGGCTGAGGGTTTGTATTTCTAACAAGCTTCCAGATAATATTGAACTGATCCAAATGCCATGCCTTGGCTAGCAAGGAAAATTCTAGAATCTTTCACTCCACCAAAGTGGAAATGGCCTCCAGGTGAACTGGAGATAGAAACTTCCATGATATTTAATTTTATAGTTACATTCTATTGATCTAAGTGACATAGGCATACCTAAAGTAACAATATTATTTCCATCTAACTCCATTTTATTTTTAAAAAGTGAGTTGTTTTCAAGATAAATATTAAGTAAGTATGACAGGTGTACTTTAAATTTCACAAACTATAACATAAGTTTGCAACTGACTTATGGAAAAGTGCTGACATGAAGAATGAACGTACACTCAGTATCCCATTATTCAAACCATGTGGTTTCTCACTTTAATACTTTAATACAAGACCTTATTTAAACTTTACAACAGCTAATGAAGCTGACACTTTTAACCTGTTTTACAGACGAGGAAATTGGTTTATACCCATTATCTCATTATTCAGAACACGTGGTCTTGTTCTCATTTTAATACAGGATTTCATTTAAACTTTACAACAGCTTTATGAAGTTGATAGTTTTAATCTCTATTAGAGATGAAAAATTGGCAGAATGCTATGATATTTGGGGATTATTGAAGGTCTCAGGATATTGTCTCTTATACTTGACATTTACTCTCTGAGGCACCCCTGCCCTTCTTCCTAGGCACTGCTGTCTTTGAGCACTCCCTTCCCTGCACACTTATGGTTAAACAAGCCCCTTTGCTTTGACTCATTCATTATTCAGAGGTATTAACACCATCAATAAGAATACTTTCTCCATCATGGAAATCACCCCACAGCTTCAAAGTGATGTCTGACATCTTTGTCCTTATTCATTGTGTTGACTTTATTATTGAACTCTCAAGGCATATTCTTAGTTTCAATTTCTTGTGGGGCAAGTCACCGTGACTTCCATGTACAGGATATTTTGATTCCAAGTAAATCAGTTGCTTCTCTAAAGCAAAGTAGTGATGGCAGAACTCCAAGCAAACTTTTGCACTTGCAGTTCTCCCAGTGGATAATAATAACCTATCACAATGATATCCATTATAATGAACATTTTGTGCTTTCCCTTTATAATAAGACCTTGTTACTAGCTAAGGCTTTGTATGCAATAAGAGGAGATTGACTCCTAAGAATTGAAGTCATCAATAAGTTTGAGCTTATGGTCTTAGAAACCTTCGGGTGACTTAGTTTAATTGGGAAAGAGATGCAGCTAACATAAATCCAAACAGACTTACTGAGAGGAAAGTCATTAAAATAACCCAAGTACTTAGATACATAACCAAAAGAATCTGGGGACAAATAATTCTGCTCTAAAGGGTAATAAACATTTGAGAGAACTTATAAAAACAGAGATGGCAGAAACAACTTGTCCAAAAGACAGGACTGGCAAGTCAGCTTATTAGACGGAAAAAAAATAAAGAAATCACTGCAAAATAGAAAGATTGAACTAAAGATAAAGATAAAAGTGGTCATTTTCTTTATCTCATGAGTCTTTATTAATCTTTTTTGTTCAGTGTATAGAATCTGTACTATAGCTGACTTTCAGATTACATTACTGAGAGTAATAAGGCAGCATATAGCTCTCTGAGTGAGTCTATTTACTCACTGGGCTTATCAGTAAAAGTGAATGATACGGTAGCAACAATAAGGTAGCAGTAATGGAAAGGATACTTAACCAGATGACCAGAGAACTAGATTCTAACGCCAATTTTGCCATTAGTAAATTGTACTGAAATGGGCAAGTCATATGCTAGCTGAGGATCTTGGTTTCCTCACTGATAAAACCATGATATTAAACCAAATAATCCTAAGAATTATTTCAGCTTGATATGGTTTGGCTGTCACACCACCCAAATCTCATCTTGAATTGTAGCTCCCATAATTCCCACGTGTTGTGGCAGGGAGCTGGTGGGAGATAATTGAATCATGGGGATAGTTTCCCCCATACTGTCCTTATGGTAGTGAATAAGTCTCATAAGATCTTATGGTTTTATAAGGGGAAATGCCTTTCATTTGTTTCTCATTCTTTCTTGTCTGCTGCCATGTAACACATGCCTTTCACCTTCCATCCAGTCATATGGAACTGTGAGTCCATTAAACCTCTTTTCTTTTATAAACTACCCAGTCTCTCGAGTATGTCTTCATCAGCAGCAAGGAAACGGACAAATACACAGTTCTACCCTTACCTGCTTCAGGACTGGAGCCAGACCAGATGCTCTTTTGCGGTCTCTCCCAACAAAGGAGCTCTGATTTTTAATTACACAGAGACATAAACATTGCAAAAGTATATCCATCCTTATAAATATGTTTTGTGCTTACTATGCTTTGGATAATAGCTATTGGTAATCAAGGAATCAGTTGTTTTAGCCCTGACTATATCGGTGGTTCCTTCAGTTTCTAATGTGAGGTTGACTTTTCTTCAGGTTACTATTATGAACACATTCATTCATTCTCATTCTCTCTCTCTCTCTCTCTAACTGAGTCTAAAATTTCCTTGGGGTAGGTCATACCTATTTACCACGGTTAACTTTGGAAGAAAGGTATTAAAGAGACAGACCAGCTGCCCTCGAACAGAATCACCCCCTTGGGGTACAACAACTCAATTTTATCACTCCAAGACTTTTGAGATCAACTGATGTTAATCGGAGTGACTAATTCACACAAAAAATTAACAGCTTCAAAACAAAACAAAACGTCTCAGGAGGGCAGAGCAAGATGGCTTAATAGAAGCATATGCCATATTTCCCCCAGCAGTAACACCAAATTTTAACTATCACAAAATTTTAACTACTACATACAACAAAGCCCTTTCACAAGAACCAAAAATAAGGTAAGCAATCACAGTACCTGGCCTCAACTTTGTATGACTGAAAGAAGCACTGAAGAGGCTAGGAGAGACAGTCTTGAATCAGTGACACTACCTCTCCTCCTCTACCCCCCAAGCAGCAGCAGTGTAGGATGGAGAGTCTATGCACTTCCAGGTGGGACAATGCAGCCACTGGGAGACATTACATTGAACTCAGGACTACTCTATCACAGAGGAGAGCAAAGCCATGCTGGTCTCAGTCAGTACCTTTGCACAGAAGAAGCATTTAAATCAGATCTAGTCAGAGGGAATTGCCCATCCCAGCAGGTAGAACTCGAGTTTCCCTGCTGGCCAAAGTGATCTGAGGTTCTAGGTAAACTTGACAGGTGGTCTAGGACACAAGGACTGCAATTCTTAGGCAAGTCCTACTTAGTACTGATCTGGGCTTAGAGCCGGTGGACTTGGGTTGGGGCAGGTGACCTAATGAGACACCAGATGCAGTGGCAAAGGGAGTATGTACACCATCCCTCCCCAATCCCAGTCAGTGCAGCCCAGAGCAATGAAAATGACCCGTTCCTTCTGCTTGAGAAGAGGAGAGCAAAGAGTAAAGAGGACCTTGCCTTGCATCTTGGAGACCAGCTCAGACATGGTAAAATAGGGCACCAGGCAGAGTTGTGAAGCCCCCATTCTAGGCCATAGCTTAAGGACATTTCTAGACATACCCTCAGCCAAAAGAGAACCTGCTGCCTTGAAGGGAAGGACTCAGTCCTGGCAGGATATATCACCTGCTGACTAAAGAACTCTTGGGTCCTAAATAATCAATAGCAACATCCAGGTAGTACACTGTGGGCCTTGGGCTCTGAGACATGCTGGCTTCAGGTGTGACTCAGCACACTCCCAGCTATGGCGGCTATGGTGAAAGATACCTTCTGTTTGAGAAAAGCAGAGGGAAAGTAAAGGGGACTTTTTCTTGCACCTGAGGTACCAGCTCAGTCACAGAAGGTAAAGCACCAAGCAAATTCTTGGGTTTCTCAAGTTCAGGTCTGGGCTCTTGGAGAGTATTTCTGAAACTGTCCTGGATTGGAGGGGAGCCCACTCCCCTGAAGAGTGAGTCCCAGTCCTGAAGGCATCCACCACAAGTTGACTGAAGAGCCTTTGGAATTTAAGTGAACATTGGTGGTGGCCTGGCAGAACCCTTCATGGGCTGGTGGTGCTGGTGGCAACAGGGAGAGGCTCCTCTCTGCCTGTGGAAAGGAGATGGAAGAGCAGGAAAAACTTTTGCCTTGTGGTTTGAGTGTCAGCTTAGATTCAGTAGAATAAAACATCAGGTAAATTTCTATGGCATTTTACTCCAATCCCTGACTCACGGACAGCATTTCTGGACCCACCTGGGGCCTGGGGGAACACACTGCCCTTAAAGGAGGGACAAAACCTGACTGGCTTTGTCACTTGCTGATTATAGAGACCTAGGGCCTTGAGGGAACATAGGTGATAGCCAGGTATTAGTTACCGCGGGCCTTCGGCAAGACCCAGTGCTGTACTGGCTTCGGGTATGAACCAGCATAGTCCCAATGGTAGCGGCCACAGGGGTGCTCATGTCCTCTTACCCCGAATTCCAGGCAGCTCAACACAGAGAATGACTCCATTTTGCAGGGAGAAAGTAAGGGAAAAGAACAAGAGTTTCTGCCTGGTAATCCAGAGAGTTCTTCCAGATCTTGTCCAAGACTACCAAGGTGGCACCTCTGCAAGTCTCCAAGAGTCACAGCGTTATTGGTCTTGGGACAGAAGTCCCTTCTAATACCTAGAAAGCATTCCTGAGAAGGATGAGCACAAATAAGCCCAGACTACAAAGACTACAATAAATGCCTAACTCTTCAAGGCCAAACACTGACAAGCATTAAGACCATCCAAGAAAACATAACCTCAGCATATTAACTAAATGAGGCACCAGGGACCAATCCTAAAGAAAAAATATGCACTTTCAGACAGAGAATTCAAAATAGTTATTTTGAGGAAACTCAAAGAAAGACAAAATAACACAGATAAGGAATTCAGAATTCTATTAAATAAATTAAACAAAGAGATTGAAATAATTAAAAATAATCAAGGTCGGACACGGTGGCTTATGCCTGTAATCCCAGCACTTTGGGAGGCCGAGGTGGGTGGATCATAAGGTCAGGAGATCGAGGCCATCCTGGCTAACATGGTGAAACACCGTCTCTACTAACAATACCAAAAAAAGTTAGCTGGGCATGGTGGTGGTTGCCTGGAGTCCCAGCTACTCAGGAGGCTGAGGCAGGAGAATGGCACAAACCCAGGAGGTGTAGCGTGCAGTGAGCCAAGAAGGTGCCACTGCACTCCAGCCTGGGCAACATAGCGAGACTCCATCTCAAAAAAAAAAAAAAAATCAAACAAAAATTCTAGAGTTGAAAAATTCAATAGGCAATGAAGAATGCATCGGATTCTCTTAATAGCAGAACTTAACAAGCAGAAGAAAGAATTTGTGAGCTGAAGAAGGCCTATTTGAAAATACACAGTCAGAGGAGACAAAGGAATAAAGAATAAAAAACCATGAAGCATGCCTACAAGATCTAGAAACTAGCCTCTAAAGGCAAATCTAAGAGTTATTGACCTTAAAGAGGAGGTAGATAAAGATATAGGGATAGAATATGTATCCAAAGCAATAATATAAGAGAACTTCCTAAACCTAGAGAGAGATATCAATATCCAGTTCCAAGAAAATTATAGAACACCAAGCAGATTTAACCCAAAGAAGACTACCTGAAGTCTTTTAATATCAAACTTCCCAAGGTCAAGGATAAAGAAAGGATCCTAAAAGGAGCAAGGGAAAAGAAATAAATAACATAAAATCCTGCTTCAATACATCTTGTGGCAGACTTTTCAGTAGAAACCTTACAGGCCAGGAGAGAGTGGCATGACATATTTAAAGTGCTGAAGGAAAAAAATGTTTACCTTAGAATAGCGTATCCAGTGAATATATCCTTCAAGCATGAAGGAGAAAGAAAGAGCTTCTCAGACAAACAAAAGCTGAGGGATTTCATCACACTAAACCTGTTCTACAGTAAGTGCTAAGGGAGTTCTTCAATCTGAAAGAAAAGGACATTAATGAGCAATAAAAAATTAGCTGAAGTAACAAAATCACTGGTAATAGCACATATAATATTATAACACTGTAATTGTGGTATGTAAACAACTTTTTTTTTTTTTTGAGACAGAGTCTTGAGTCTTGCTCTGTCACCCAGGCTAGAGTGCAGTGGCATGATCTCACCCCACTGCAACCTCCACCTCCCAGGTTCAAGCAATTCTCCTGCCTCAGCCTCCTGTGTAGCTGGGATTACAGGCATCTGCCACCACGCCCAGCTAATTTTTTTTTTTTTTTTAGTAGAGACAGGGTTTCATCATCTTACCCAGGCTGGTCTCGAACTCCTGACCTTGTGATCCACCTGCCTCAGCCTCCCAAAGTGGTTGGATTACAGGAGTGAGCCACAGCACCTGGCCACTACTCTTATTTTAAGTAGAAAGATTACGCAATGAACTAATCAAAAATAACAACATCTTTGTACAACATAGTACAATAAGTCATAAAGAGAAACAACAAAAAGTTAAAGGGGGGATGAAGTTAAAGTGTAGAGTTTTTATTAATTTTATTTTTGCTTCTTTGTTTATGCAAACAAGTGCTAAGTTGTCATCAGCTTAAAATAATAGGTTATAGAATAGTATTTGCAAGCCTCATGGTAACCTCAAATTGAAAAAAAACATTCAGTGGATACACACACACAAAACCAAGAAATTAAAAAAAAAAAATTAAATTATACCACCAGAAAAAAACCATCTTCACTAAATGGAAGACAGAAAGGGAGGAAAGAAGGAAGAGAAGACCATAAAATAACCAGAAAACAAGTAACAAAATGGCAGGAGTAAATCCTGACTTATCAATAATAACAATGAATATAAATAGACTAAACTCTCTGATGAAAGACATTGAAAAGGACACCAAAAAATGGAAAGATATTCCATGTTTATGGATTGGAAGAACCAATATTGTTAAAAATGCCCACACTACCTAAAGCAATCTACAGGCTCAATGCAATACCTATGAAAATACCAATGACATTCTTCACAGAAACAGAAAAGATAGAGTGGCTGAATTGATTAAAAAAAAAAAAAAAAAGTGCCCAGTGATCTGTTACCTATAAGAAACACACTTCACCTATAAAGACACACATAGAGGAAAACAAAGGGATAGAAAAAGTATGCCATGCTAATGGAAACCACAAAAGAGCAGGGGTAGCTATACTTACATCATCAAACAAAATAGATTTCAAGACAAAAACTGTAAAAACGGACAAAAAGCCTAATTATATAATGATAAATGGGTCAATTTAGCAAGAGGATATAAAAATTGTATATATGTATGCACCCAACAGTGGAGCATCCAGATATACAAAACAAATATTATTAGAGCTAAGGAGAGAGACAATACAATAATACCTGAAGACTACACCATCCCACTCTCAGCACTGGACAAATCTTCCAGGCAGAAAATCAACAAAGAAACATTGGACTTAATCTGCCCTATAGAAAAAATGAACCCGATAGACATGCACAGAACATTTTATCCAATGACTACAGTGCACACACTTTTCTCCTCAGCACATGGATCATCTCAAGGATAGGCCATATGTTAGGTCACAAAACGAGTCTTAAAACATTCACAAAAATTGAAATAAATCAAACATCTTTTCTGACCACAATGGAATAAAACTAGAAATTCATAACAAGAGGAATTTTGGAAACTATACAAACACATGAAAATTAAAAAATAGGCTCCTGAATAATTAGTGGGTCAATGAAGAAATTAAGAAGAAAATTTAAAAATTTATTGAAACAAAAGATAATGGAAACACAACATACCAAAATCTATGGGATATAGCGAAAGCAGTACTAAAAGGGAAATATATAGCTATACATGCCCACATCAAAGAAGAAAAACTATAAATAAATAATCTAATGATGCGTCTTAAGGAACTATAAAAGCAACAGCAAACCAAATCCAAAATTAGTAGAGGAAAAGAATAAATATCAGAGAAGAAATAAATGAAATTGAAATGAATAATAGAAAAGAACAATGAAATAAAAATTTGGTTTCTTGAAAAGATAAAAAAATGGGCAAATCTTCATGCAGACTAAGACAGTAAGAAAGAATATCTAAATAAATAATATCAGAGATGAAAATGAGACACCGCAACTAATACTGCAGAAATTCAAAGAATCATTAGTTGCTACTATGAGCTACTGTATGCCAATAAATCAGAAAATCTAGAGAAAATGAAATCTAGAGAAACTATTAGAAGTGATAAACAATTCAGTGAAGTTGCAGTACACAAAACAACATACAAAAATAAGTAGCATTTCTACATGCCAACAGAGAAGAATCTGAAAATGAAATTTTAAAAGTAATCCCATTTACAATAGCCACAACTGAAAGTAAATACCTAGGAATTAACCAAAGAAGTGAAAGATCTCTACAATGAAAACTATAGAGCACTGATGAAAGACATTGAAAAGGACACCAAAAAATAGAAATATATTCCACATTCATGGATTGAAAGAATAAATATTGTTAAAATGCCCACACTACCCAAAGCAATCTACAGGTTCAATGCAATACCTATGAAAATACCAATGACATTCTTCATAGAAACAGAAAACACAATCCTCAAATTTATATGGAACCATAAAAGACCTGGAACAACCAAAACTATCATTGGCAAAATGAACAAAACTGGAGGAATCACATTACATTTCTTCAATTTATACTACAGAGCTATAATAACCAAAACAGCACAGTACTGGCGTAAAAAACAGACACACAGAACAATGGAACAGAATAGAGAATCCAGAAACAAATCCATACACCTACAGTGAACTCACTTCAACAAAGGTGTGAAGAACATACCTTCAGGAAAAAACAGTCTCTTCGATAAATGGTGCTGGGAAAACTGGATATCCATATGCAGAAAAATGAAACTTGACCCCTATCTCTCACCATATACAAAAATCAAACCAAAATGGATTAAAGACTTAAACCTGAGACCTCAACCTATGAAACTACTACAAGAAAATATTGGAGAAATTCTTAAAGACAATGATTTGGGCAAAAGTTTCTTAAGTAATACTGTACAAGCACAGGCACTGAAAGCAAAAATGCAAAAATGAGATTGCATCATGTTTAAAAACTTCTGCACAGCAAAGGAGTCAATCAACAGAGTGAAGAGACAACCCACAGAATGAGAGAAAATATTTACAAACTACCCATCTGCCAAAGGATTAATAGGCACAATATATAAGAAGCTCAAACAACTCTATATGAAAAAAAAATCTAATAATCTTATTTTAAAATGGGCAAAAGATTGGATGGGAGAGTATGTAAGGGAAAAAAATGGGCAAAAGATTTCAACAGATATTTCTCAAAAGAAGACATACAAATGGCAAACAGGCATATGAAAATGTGGTCAACATCATTGATCATCAGAGAAATGCAAATCAAAACTACAATGAGATATCATCTCACTCAAGTTAAAGTGGCTTTTATTCAAAAGACAGGCAGTAACAAATACTGGAGAGAGGCCGTGCAGAGTGGCCCATGCCTGTAATCCCAGCACTGTGGGAGGCCAAGGTGGGTGGACCAAGACCAGCTAGCCCGACTGACATGGTGAAACTCCATCTATACTAAAAATACAAAATTAGCTGGGCGTGGTGGCACATGCCTGTAATCTCAGCTACTTGGGAGGCTGAGGCAGAAGAATTGCTTGAATCTGAGATATGGAGGTTGCAGTGAGTCGAGATTGAGCCACTGCACTCCAGCCTGGGCAACAAGAGTGAAACTTCATCTCAAAAAAAAAAAAAAAAAAAAAAAAAAAAAAGCGGGGGGACGGAGCAAGATGGCCGAATAGGAACAGCTCCAGTCTCCAGCTCCCAGCACGAGCGACACAGAAGACAGGTGATTTCTGCATTTTCAACTGAGATACTGGGTTCATCTCACTAGGGAGTGCCGGACAATTGGTGCTGGTCAGCTGCTGCAGCCCGATCAGCGAGAGCTGAAGCAGGGCGAGGCATCGCCTCACCTGGGAAGCGCAAGGGGGAAGGGAATCCCTTTTCCTAGCCAGAGGAACTGAGACACACAACACCTGGAAAATCGGGAAAATTCCACCCCAATACTGCGCTTTACCAAGGGTCTTAGCAAATGGGCACACCAGGAGATTATATCCCTCACCTGGCTAGGAGGGTCCCAGACCCACAGAGCCTCCCTCATTGCTAGCACAGCAGTTTGCGATCTAACGGCAAGGCAGCAGTGAGGCTGGGGGAGGGTCCTCTGCCATTGCTGAGGCTTAAGTAGGTAAACAAAGCCTCTGGGAAGCTGGAACTGGGTGGAGCTCACAGCAGCTCAAGGAGGCCTGCCTGTCTCTGTAGACTCCACCTCTGGGGACAGGGCACAGCAAAACAACAACAACAACAAAAAGCAGCAGAAACCTCTGCAGACACAAACGACTCTGTCTGACAGCTCTGAAGAGAGCAGTGGATTTCCCAACGTGGAAGTTGAGATCTGAGAATGGACAGACTGCCTACTCAAGTGGGTCCCTGACCCCTGAGTAGCCTAACTGGGAGACATCCCCAACTAGGGGCAGACTGACACCCCACACCTCACAAGGTGGAGTACACCCCTGAGAGGAAGCTTCCAAAGCAAGAATCAGACAGGTACACTTGCTGTTCAGCAATATTCTATCTTCTGCAGCCTCTGCTGCTGATACCCAGGCAAACAGGATCTGGAGTGGACCTCAAGAAATCTCCAACAGACCTACAGCTGAGGGTCCTGACTGTCAGAAGGAAAACTAACAAGCAGGAAAGACACCCACACCAAAACCCCATCAGTACGTCACCATCATCAAAGACCAGAGGCAGATAAAACCACAAAGATGGGGAAAAAGCAGGGAAGAAATGCTGGAAATTCAAAAAATAAGAGTGCATTTCCCCCTCCAAAGGAACGTAGCTCATTGCCAGCAACGGATCAAAGCTGGACAGAGAATGATTTTGACGAGATGAGACAAGAAGACTTCAGTCCATCAAACTTCTCAAAGCTAAAGGAGGAATTACGTACCCAGCGCAAAGAAACTAAAAATCTTGAAAGAAGAGTGGAAGAATTGATAACTACAATAATTAATGCAGAGAAGGCCATAAACAAACTGACAGAGATGAAAACCATGACACGAGAAATATGTGACAAATGCACAAGCTTCAGTAACCAACTCAATCAACTGGAAGAAAGAGTATCAGCAATTGAGGATCAAATGAATGAAATGAAGTGAGAAGAGAAACCAAAAGAAAAAAGAAGAAAAAGAAATGAACAAAGCCTGCAAGAAGTATGGGATTATGTAAAAAGACCAAATCTACGTCTGATTGGGGTGCCTGAAAGTGAGGGGGAAAATGGAACCAAGTTGGAAAACACTCTTCAGGATATCATCCAGGAGAACTTCCCCAACCTAGTAGGGCAGGCCAACATTCAAATTCAGGAAATACAGAGAATGCCACAAAGATACTCCTCCAGAAGAGCAACTCCAAGACACATAATTGCCAGATTCACCAAAGTTGAAATGAAGGAAAAAAACTTAAGGGCAGCCAGAGAGAAAGGTCGGGTTACCCACAAAGGGAAGCCCATCAGACTAACAGCAGATCTCTCGGCAGAAACTCTACAAGCCAGAAGAGAGTGGGGGCCAATATTCAACATTCTTAAAGAAAAGAATTTTAAACCCAGAATTTCATATCCAGCCAAATTAAGTTTCATAAGTGAAAGAGAAATAAAATCCTTTACAGATAAGCAAATGCTTACAGATTTTGTCACCACCAGGCCTGCCTTACAAGAGACCCTGAAGGAAGCCCTAAACATGGAAAGGAACAACTGGTACCAGCCATTGCAAAAACATGACAAAATGTAAAGACCATCGAGGCTAGGAAGAAACTACATCAACTAGCGAGCAAAATAACCAGTTAATATCATAATGGCAGGATCAAGTTCACACATAACAATATTAACCTTAAATGTAAATGGACTAAATGCTCCAGTTAAAAGACACAGACTGGCAAACTGGATAAAGAATCAAGACCCATCAGTTTGCTGTATTCAGGAGACCCATCTCACATGCAGAGACATACATAGGCTCAAAATAAAGGGATGGAGGAAGATCTACCAAGCAAATGGAGAACAAAAAAAGCAGGGGTTGCAATACTAGTCTCTGACAAAACAGACTTTAAACCATCAAAGATGAAAAGAGACAAAGAAGGCCATTACATAATGGTAAAGGGATCAATTCAACAGGAAGAGCTAACTATCCTAAATATATATGCACCCAATACAGGAGCGCCCAGATTCATAAAGCAATTCCTTAGAGACTTACAAAGAGACTTAGACTCCCATACAATAATAATGGGAGACTTCAACACTCCACTGTCAACATTAGACAGATCAATGAGACAGAAAGTTAACAAGGATATCCAGGAATTGAACTCATCTCTGCACCAAGCAGACCTAATAGACATCTATAGAACTCTCCACCCCAAATCAACAGAATATACATTCTTCTCAGCACCACATTGCACTTATTCCAAAATTGACCACATAATTGGAAGTAAAGGACTCCTCAGCAAATGTACAAGAACAGAAATTATAACAAACTCTCTCAGACCACAGTGCAATCAAACTAGAACTCAGGACTAAGAAACTCAATTAAAACCGCTCAACTACATGGAAACTGAATAACCTGCTCCTGAATGACTACTGGATACATAAAGAAATGAAAGCAGAAATAAAGATGTTCTTTGAAACCAGTGAGAACAAAGATACAACATACCAGAATCTCTGGGACACATTTAAAGCAGTGTGTAGAGGGAAATTGATAGCACTAAATGCCCACAAGAGAAAGCTGGAAAGATCTAAAATTGACACTCTAATATCACAATTTAAAAAACTAGAGAAGCAAGAGCAAACACATTCAAAAGCTAGCAGAAGGCAAGAAATAACTAAGATCAGAGCAGAACTGAAGGAGATAGAGACACAAAAAACCCTCCAAAAAATCAATGAATCCAGGAGTTGGTTTTTTGAAAAGATCAACAAAATTGATAGACCACTAGCAAGACTAACAAAGAAGAAAAGAGAGAAGAATCAAATAGACGCAATAAAAAATGATAAAGGGGATATCAACACCGACCCCACAGAAATACAAACTACCATCAGAGAATACTATAAATACCTCTATGCAAATAAACTAGAAAATCTAGAAGAAATGGATAATTTCCTGGACACTTACACTCTCCCAAGACTAAACCACGAAGAAGCTGAATCCCTGAATAGACCAATAGCAGGCTCTGAAATTGAGGCAATAATTAATAGCCTACCAACCAAAAAAAGTCCAGGACCAGATGGATTCACAGCTGAATTCTACCAGAGGTACAAGGAGAAGCTGGCACCATTCCTTCTGAAACTATTCCAGTCAATAGAAAAAGAGGAAATCCTCCCTAACTCATTTTATGAGGCCAACATTATCCTGATACCAAAGCCTGGCAGAGACACACACACAAAAAAGAGAATTTTAGACCAATATCCCTGATGAACATCGATGCAAAAATCCTCAATAAAATACTGGCAAACAGGATCCAGCAGCACATCAAAAAGCTTATCCACCATAATCAAGTGGGCTTCATCCCTGGGATGCAAGGCTGGTTCAACATACACAAATCAATAAACGTAATCCAGCATATAAACAGAACCAAAGACAAAAACCACATGATTATCTCAATAGATGCAGAAAAGGCCTTTGACAAAATTCAACAGCCCTTCATGCTAAAAACACTCAATAAATTCGGTATTGATGGAACATATCTCAAAATAATAAGAGCTATTTATGACAAACCCACAACCAATATCATATTGAATGAGCAAAAACTGGAAAAATTCCCTTTGAAAACTGGCACAAGACAGGGATGCCCTCTCTCACCACTCCTATTCAACATATTGTTGGAAGTTCTGGCTAGGGCAATCAGGCAAGAGAAAGAAATCAAGGGTATTCAGTTAGGAAAAGAAGAAGCCAAATTGTCCCTGTTTGCAGATGACATGATTGTATATTTAGAAAACCCCATCATCTCAACCCAAAATCTCCTTAAGCTGATAAGCAACTTCAGCAAAGTCTCAGGATACAAAATTAATGTGCAAAAATCACAAGCATTCTTATACACCAGTAACAAACAGAGAGCCAAATCATAAATGAAATTCCATTCACAATTGCTTTAAAGAGAATAAAATACCTAGGAATCCAACTTACAAGGGATGTAAAGGACCTCTTCAAGGAGAACTACAAACCACTGCTCAGTGAAATAAAAGAGGACACAAACAAATGGAAGAACATACCATGCTCATGGATAAGAAGGATCAATATCGTGAAAATGGCCATACTGCCCAAGGTAATTTATAGTTTCAATGCCATCCCCATCAAGCTACCAATGAGTTTCTTCACAGAATTGGAAAAAACTGCTTTAAAGTTCATATGGAACCAAAAAAGAGCCCGCATTGCCAAGACAATCCTAAGTCAAAAGAACAAAGCTGGAGGCATCACGCTACCTGACTTCAAACTATACTACAAGGCTACAGTAACCAAACGGCATGGTACTGGTACCAAAACAGAGATATAGACCAATGGAACAGAACAGAGTCCTCAGAAATAATACCACACATCTACAGCCATCTGATCTTTGACAAACCTGAGAAAAACAAGAAACGTGGAAAGGATTCCCTATTTAATAAATGGTGCTGGGAAAATTGGCTAACCATAAGTAGAAAGCTGAAACTGGATCCTTTCCTTACTCCTTATACGAAAATTAATTCAAGATGGATTAGAGACTTACATGTTAGAACTAATACCGTAAAAACCCTAGAAAAAAACCTAGGTAATACCATTCAGGGCATAGGCATGGGCAAGGACTTCATGTCTAAAACACCAAAAGCAATGGCAACAAAAGCCAAAATTGACAAATGGATTCTAATTAAACTAAAGAGCTTCTGCACAGCAAAAGAAACTACCATCAGTGTGAACAGGCAACCTACAGAATGGGAGAAAATTTTTGCAATCTACTCATCTGACAAAGGGCTAATATCCAGAATCTACAAAGAACTCAAACAAATTTACAAGAAAAAAACAACCCCATCAAAAAGTGGGCAAAACATACGAACAGACATTTCTCAAAAGAATACATGCATACAGCCAACAGACACATGAAAAAATGCTCATCACTGGCCATCAGAGAAATGCAAATCAAAACCACAATGAGATACCATCTCGCACCAGTTAGAATGGCAATCATTAAAAAGTCAGGAAACAACAGGTGCTGGAAAGGATGTGGAGAAATAGGAACACTTTTACACTGTTGGTGGGACTGTAAACTAGTTCAATCATTATGGAAAACAGTATGGCGATTCCTCAAGGATCTAGATCTAGAAGTACCTTATGACCCAGCCATCCCATTACTGGGTATATACCCAAAGGATTATAAATCATGCTGCTATAAAGACACATGCACACGTATGTTTATTGCAGCACTATTCACAATAGCAAAGACTTGGAATCAACCCAAATGTCCATCTGTGACAGACTGGATTAAGAAAATGTGGCACATATACACCATGGAATACTATGCAGCCATAAAAAAGGATGAGTTTGTGTCCTTTGTAGGGACATGGATGCAGCTGGAAACCATCATTCTCAGCAAACTATCACAAGAACAGAAAACCAAACACCGCATGTTCTCACTCATAGGTGGGAACTGAACAATGAGATCACTTGGACTCGGGAAGGGGAACATCACACACCGGGGCCTATCATGGGGAGGGGGGAGGAGGGAGGGATGGCATTGGGAGTTATACCTGATGTAAATGACGAGTTGATGGGTGCTGACGAGTTGACGGGTGCAGCACACCAACATGGCACAAGCATACATATGTAACAAACCTGCACGTTATGCACATGTACCCTAGAACTTAAAGTATAATAAAAAAAAAAAAAGAAAGACACGTGCTGCACATTTAAAAGAAAAAAAAAACAAAAAACAAAAAAAAACTGGCAAGAACATGGAGTAAGGAGAATCCTTATACACTGTTGATCAGAATGTAAATTAATACAACCACTGTGGAGAACAGTTTGAAGCTTCCTCAAAAAATGAAAAGTAGAGCTACCATACAAACCAGAAATCCCACTGCTGAGTATATACCCAAAAGAAAGGAAATTTGTATATTGAAGAGATATCCACACTCCCATGTTTATTTCAGCACTATTCACAATAGCCAAGATTTGGAAGCAACCTAAGTGTTTGACAACAGAGGAATGGATGAAGAAAATGTGGTACATCTACACAATGGAGTACTTTCAGCCATAACAAAGAATGAGATCATGCCATCTGCAGCAACATGGATGGAACCAGAGGCCATTATGTTAAGTGAAATAAGACAAGCACAGAAAGACAACTTTGCATTTTCTCACTTATTTCTGGAAGCTAAAAATCAGAGCAGTTGAGCTGATGGAGAGAGCATGCAAAAGGATGGCTACCAGATTCTGGGAAGGCAGGCGGGAGTGGGTGAGAAAGGGGGATAGTTGGGGGCGGAGCAAGATGGCCGAATAGGAACAGATCCAGTCTCCAACTCCCAGCGCGAGCGACACAGAAGACCGGTGATTTCTGCATTTTCAACTGAGGTACTGGGGTCATCTCACTAGGGAGTGCCGGACAATCGGTGCTGGTCAGCTGCTGCAGCCTGACCAGCGAGAGCTGAAGCAGGGCGAGGCATCGCCTCACCTGGAAGCGCAAGGGGGAAGGGGATCCGTTTTCCTAGCCAGGGGAACTGAGACACACAACACCTGGAAAATCGGGTAACTCCCACCCCAATACTGCGCTGTAAGCATACAGGCACACCAGGAGAATATATCCCAATCCTGGCCGGGAGGGTCCCACGCCCACGAAGCCTCCCTCACTGCTAACACAGCAGTCTGCCGCGATCTATCCGCAAGGCAGCAGCGAGGCTGGGGGAGGGGCGCCCGCCATTGCTGAGGCTTAACTAGGTAAACAAAGCCGCTGGGAAGCTCGAACTGGGTGGAGCTCACAGCAGCTCAAGGAAGCCTGCCTGTCTCTGTAGTCTCCACCTCTGGGGACAGCGCACAGCTGAAGACCAACAGGGGAAGTAGCGGGAGCCGGTGCAGACGCGAACGACTCTGTCTGACAGCTTTGGGGAGAGCCGTGGATCTCCCAACGCGGAGGTTGAGATCTGAGAACGGACAGACTGCCTGCTCAGGTGTGTCTCTGACCCCTGAGTAGCCTAGCTGGGAGAAATCCCCCACTAGGGGCAGTCTGACACCCCACACCTCACAGGGTGGAGTACACCCCTGAGAGGAAACTTCCAAAGGAAGAATCAGACAGGTACACTCGCTGTTCAGCAATATTCTATCTTCGGCAACCTCTGCTGCTGATACCCAGGCAAACAGGGTCTGAAGTGGACCTCAAGCAATCTCCAACAGACCAACAGACAGCCCTTCTGACTGTCAGAAGGAAAACTATCAAACAGGAAGGACACCTATACCAAAACCCCATCAGTACGTCACCACCATCAAAGACCAGAGACAGATAAAACCACAAAGATGGGGAAGAAGCAGGGCAGAAAAGCTGGAAATTCAAAAAATAAGAGCGCATCTCCCCCTGCGAAGGAGCGCAGCCCATCGCCAGCAACGGATCAAAGCTGGTCAGAGAATGACTTGGACGAGAGGAGAGAAGAAGGCTTCAGTCCATCAAACTTATCAGAGCTAAAGGAGGAATTACGTACCCAGCGCAAAGAAACTAAAAATCTTGAAAAAAGAGTGGAAGAATTGACAGCTAGACTAATTAATGCAGAGAAGATCATAAACGAAATGACAGAGATGAAAACCATGACACGAGAAATACGTGACAAATGCACAAGCTTCAGTAACCGACTCGATCAACTGGAAGAAAGAGTATCAGCGATTGAAGATCAAATGAATGAAATGAAGCGAGAAGAGAAACCAAAAGAAAAAAGAAGAAAAAGAAATGAGCAAAGCCTGCAAGAAGTATGGGATTACGTAAAAAGACCAAATCTACGTCTGATTGGGGTGCCTGAAAGTGAGGGGGAAAATGGAACCAAGTTGGAAAACACTCATCAGGATATCATCCAGGAGAACTTCCCCAACCTAGTAGGGCAGGCCAACATTCAAATTCAGGAAATACAGAGAACGCCACAAAGATACTCCTCCAGAAGAGCAACTCCAAGACACATCATTGCCAGATTCACCAAAGTTGAAATGAAGGAAAAAAACTTAAGGGCAGCCAGAGAGAAAGGTCGGGTTACCCACAAAGGGAAGCCCATCAGACTAACAGCAGATCTCTCGGCAGAAACTCTACAAGCCAGAAGAGAGTGGGGGCCAATATTCAACGTTCTTAAAGAAAAGAATTTTAAACCCAGAATTTCATATCCAGCCAAACTAAGTTTCATAAGTGAAGGAGAAATAAAATCCTTTACAGATAAGCAAATGCTTAGAGATTTTGTCACCACCAGGCCTGCCTTACAAGAGACCCTGAAGGAAGCCCTAAACATGGAAAGGAACAACCGGTACCAGCCATCACAAAAACATGCCAAAATGTAAAGACCATTGAGGCTAGGAAGAAACTGCATCGACTAACGAGCAAAATAACCAGTTAATATCATAATGGCAGGATCAAGTTCACACATAACAATATTAACCTTAAATGTTAATGGACTAAATACTCCAATTAAAAGACACAGACTGGCAAACTGGATAAAGAGTCAAGACCCATCAGTCTGCTGTATTCAGGAGACCCATCTCACATGCAGAGACATACATAGGCTCAAAATAAAGGGATGGAGGAAGATCTACCAAGCAAATGGAGAACAAAAAAAAGCAGGGGTTGCAATCCTTGTCTCTGATAAAACAGACTTTAAACCATCAAAGATCAAAAGAGACAAAGAAGGCCATTACATAATGGTAAAGGGATCAATTCAACAGGAAGAGCTAACTCTCCTAAATATATATGCACCCAATACAGGAGCACCCAGATTCATAAAGCAAGTCCTTAGAGACTTACAAAGAGACTTAGACTCCCATACAATAATAATGGGAGACTTCAACACTCCACTGTCAACAGTAGACAGATCAACGAGACAGAAAGTTAACAAGGATATCCAGGAATTGAACTCATCTCTGCACCAAGCAGACCTAATAGACATCTATAGAACTCTCCACCCCAAATCAACAGAATATACATTCTTCTCAGCACCACATCGCACTTATTCCAAAATTGACCACATAATTGGAAGTAAAGCACTCCTCAGCAAATGTAAAAGAACAGAAATTATAACAAACTGTCTCTCAGACCACAGTGCAATCAATCTAGAACTCAGGACTAAGAAACTCAATCAAAACCGCTCAACTACATGGAAACTGAACAACCTGCTCCTGAATGACTACTGGGTACATAACGAAATGAAAGCGGAAATAAAGATGTTCTTTGAAACCAATGAGAACAAAGATACAACATACCAGAATCTCTGGGACACATTTAAAGCAGTGTGTAGAGGGAAATTTATAGCACTAAATGCCCACAAGAGAAAGCAGGAAAGATCTAAAATTGACACTCTAACATCACAATTAAAAGAACTAGAGAGGCAAGAGCAAACACATTCAAAAGCTAGCAGAAGGCAAGAAATAACTAAGATCAGAGCCGAACTGAAGGAGATAGAGACAGAAAAAACCCTCCAAAAAATCAATGAATCCAGGAGTTGGTTTTTTGAAAAGATCAACAAAATTGACAGACCGCTAGCAAGGCTAATAAAGAAGAAAAGAGAGAGGAATCAAATAGATGCAATAAAAAATGATAAAGGGGATATCACCACTGACCCCACAGAAATACAAACTACCATCAGAGAATACTATAAACGCCTCTACGCAAATCAACTAGAAAATCTAGAAGAAATGGATAAATTCCTGGACACTTACACTCTCCCAAGGCTAAACCAGGAAGAAGTTGAATCCCTGAATAGACCAATAGTAGGCTCTGAAATTGAGGCAACAATTAATAGCCTACCCACCAAAAAAAGTCCAGGACCAGATGGATTCACAGCTGAATTCTACCAGAGGTACAAGGAGGAGCTGGTACCATTCCTTCTGAAATTATTCCAATCAATAGAAAAAGAGGGAATCCTCCCTAACTCATTTTATGAGGCCAACATCATCCTGATACCAAAGCCTGGCAGAGACACATCAAAA
This sequence comes from Rhinopithecus roxellana, assembly GCF_007565055.1. Lineage (NCBI taxonomy): Eukaryota > Metazoa > Chordata > Mammalia > Primates > Cercopithecidae > Rhinopithecus > Rhinopithecus roxellana. The sequence continues at coordinate 59,149,726 of NC_044564.1, read as the reverse complement.
AAAGAGAATTTTAGACCAATATCCCTGATGAACATTGATGCAAAAATTCTCAATAAAATACTGGCAAACCGGATTCAGCAGCACATCAAAAAGCTTATCCACCATGATCAAGTGGGCTTCATCCCTGGGATGCAAGGCTGGTTCAACATTCGCAAATCAATAAACGTAATCCAGCATATAAACAGAACCAAAGACAAGAACCACATGATTGTCTCAATAGATGCAGAAAAGGCTTTTGACAAAATTCAACAGCCCTTCATGCTAAAAACGCTCAATAAATTCGGTATTGATGGAACGTACCTCAAAATAATAAGAGCTATTTATGACAAACCCACAGCTAATATCATACTGAATGGGCAAAAACTGGAAAAATTCCCTTTGAAAACTGGCACAAGACAGGGATGCCCTCTCTCACCACTCCTATTCAACATAGTCTTGGAAGTTCTGGCTAGGGCAATCAGGCAAGAGAAAGAAATCAAGGGTATCCAGTTAGGAAAAGAAGAAGTCAAATTGTCCCTGTTTGCAGATGACATGATTGTATATTTAGAAAACCCCATCGTCTCAGCCCAAAATCTCCTTAAGCTGATAAGCAACTTCAGCAAAGTCTCAGGATACAAAATTAATGTGCAAAAATCACAAGCATTCTTATACACCAGTAACAGACAAGCAGAGAGCCAAATCAGGAATGAACTTCCATTCACAATTGCTTCAAAGAGAATAAAATACCTAGGAATCCAGCTTACAAGGGATGTAAAGGACCTCTTCAAGGAGAACTACAAACCACTGCTCAGCGAAATAAAAGAGGACACAAACAAATGGAAGAACATACCATGCTCATGGATAGGAAGAATCAATATCGTGAAAATGGCCATACTCCCCAAGGTTATTTATAGATTCAATGCCATCCCCATCAAGCTACCAATGAGTTTCTTCACAGAATTGGAAAAAACTGCTTTAAAGTTCATATGGAACCAAAAAAGGGCCCGCATTGCCAAGACAATCCTAAGTCAAAAGGACAAAGCTGGAGGCGTCACGCTACCTGACTTCAAACTATACTACAAGGCTACAGTAACCAAAACAGCATGGTACTGGTACCAAAACAGAGATATAGATCAATGGAACAGAACAGAGTCCTCAGAAATAATACCACACATCTACAGCCATCTGATCTTTGACAAACCTGAGAGAAAGAAGAAATGGGGAAAGGATTCCCTATTTAATAAATGGTGCTGGGAAAATTGGCTAGCCATAAGTAGAAAGCTGAAACTGGATCCTTTCCTTACCCCTTATACGAAGATTAATTCAAGATGGATTAGAGACTTAAATGTTAGACCTAATACCATAAAAACCCTAGAAGAAAATCTAGGTAGTACCATTCAGGACATAGGCATGGGCAAGGACTTCATGTCTAAAACACCAAAAGCAATGGCAGCAAAAGCAAAAATTGACAAATGGGATCTAATTAAACTAAAGAGCTTTTGCACAGCAAAAGAAACTACCATCAGAGTGAACAGGCAACCTACAGAATGGGAGAAAATTTTTGCAACCTACTCATCTGACAAAGGGCTAATATCCAGAATCTACAAAGAACTCAAACAAATATACGAGAAAAAAACAAACAACCCCATCAAAAAGTGGGGAAAGGATATGAACAGACATTTCTCAAAAGAAGATATTCATACAGCCAACAGACACATGAAAAAATGCTCATCATCACTCGCCATCAGAGAAATGCAAATCAAAACCACAATGAGATACCATCTCACACCAGTTAGAATGGCAATCATTGAGAAGTCAGGAAACAACAGGTGTTGGAGAGGATGTGGAGAAACAGGAACACTTTTACACTGTTGGTGGGATTGTAAACTAGTTCAACCATTATGGAAAACAGTATGGCAATTCCTCAAGGATCTAGAACTAGATGTACCATATGACCCAGCCATCCCACTACTGGGTATATACCCAAAGGATTATAAATTATTCTACTACAAAGACACATGTACACGTATGTTTATTGCGGCACTATTCACAATAGCAAAGACTTGGAATCAACCCAAATGTCCATCTGTGACAGACTGGATTAAGAAAATGTGGCACATATACACCATGGAATACTATGCAGCCATAAAAAAGGATGAGTTTGCGTCCTTTGTAGGGACATGGATGCAGCTGGAAACCATCATTCTTAGCAAACTATCACAAGAACAGAAAACCAAACACCGCATGTTCTCACTCATAGGTGGGAACTGAACAATGAGATCACTTGGACTCGGGAAGGGGAACATCACGCACTGGGGCCTATCATGGGGAGGGGGGAGGGGGGAGGAGGGAGGGCTTGCATTGGGGAGTTATACAAGATATAAATGATGAATTGATGGGTGCTGACGAGTTGATGGGTGCAGCACACCAACATGGCATAAGTATACATATGTAACAAACCTGCACGTTATGCACATGTACCCTAGAACTTAAAGTATAATAAAAAAAAAAAAAAAAAAACATATAAAATGTACTCTTTATAAAAATAAAAATACTTTCAAAAATTAAGTCACCAAGCAAGTTATTTATCTAAAGTAAGTCTTCTGTTTCTGAAAACAGTTTGCTTTAAATATCAGGAAGTGTTAAGAATAAAAAAAAAAAAAAAAAAAAAAAAAAAAGAAAGGGGGATAGTTAATGGGTACAAAAAAAAAATAGAATAAATAAGATCTAGTATTTGTTTACACAACACGGTGACTACAGTCAATTATAATTTCAGTGTACATTTTAAAATAACTAAAAGAGTATAACTGGATGGTGTGTAATACAAAGGATGAATGCTTGAGAAGATGGATATACCCCATTTACCATGATGTGATTATTCCAATTCATGCCTATATTAAAGTATCTCATGTACCCCATAAATATATACATCAATTATGTACACACAAAAATTAAAAATAAGAAAACCCTCAAAAAGTCTGAAATATCAAGGTTAACTGCTCAGTGTATTCTCAGTGATATCCAACCTCTATGACATTGTTGCATGCTTGGCTGAGAGCAGAGTCGAGGGAGTGGGATGATTTTAAAGTCTTTTCAAGACCTGAAGGCTGGACACACTCATTTCCATTCTAGATAGGTAAAGAATAAGTGAGCACTCATGCTAGTTGGCTAGATTCCTTTTCTCTGGACAGAACTGGATACACAGAGATTTATTCTTCCCGTCCTCTTCCCTTTTTTCAGCTTTCATGAATTCTACCACCCTGTAGCCACCAAAGCATTGCCTCTTCAAGCAGGCAGAGAGTAATGTTAGTACTTAGGTAAATTCCTTCTGGAATTCCAACTTACTCCCAGAACAAGGTGTTGGCCATCTTAATCTGTAGAGTCTCCTCAGCAAAATAGATAGAAATCCTGTGAGGATGAGGCACTTTTGTGAGTAAAAATGCATTCTCATGCATGCTATCCCACTCTTCAAGGCTGACTTTTCCTGAACCTTCCCTTAAATTCTGAGAGTACCTCTGAGAAGCTGCCTTTGTACCTACCACAGCCTTGAATAAGCATGGACTAAAATAATCTGTTTATTTTTTATCTCAACCTGTATTGTTTTGAGGAAGCACACTTTACAAAATCCTTCTAGTAATATGTGGTGATTAAAGTCCCCAAGATGTCTGAAAGAATTTGAGTGGAAATTTAAAGCATCAAGGTCACTGTGGGTACCCCCCTAGCAGATGCCATGTGGAAGCATTAAACTTGAACTCAGGGGGGGTCCTAGCTGACAGAAGATGCTGACTGGGTGTATGTGGCTATAGATCTTGCCCTGAGGAAGAAGGAGCATCCCCCAGGATCTATTTGTGAACTGCTCTGTTGATGTTCTTTCACTGCTGAGTAGAACCGTCAAAGATTCTCAGCACTACCTAGAATCAAATGGTATTTCCAATGGCATTTTAAGCACCTTCAGAATCTTTAGTTGGGCAATAAACATTATCTATGATTCCAGGGGGTGGTCCTTTGTCAGTACTGCTGAGCTAATTCACTCTTGCAGCCCAAACAGGCATAGATGAGCCAGTGAGCTCTGAAATTCTACATTTCAGGATGCCTACTTACAGAAAAAGGGCAGATTGCATTGTCATCTTATAGTCACCACAACAGCTAGAGGGAAAAAAATAGAACAGCCTTGTTTCACTTCCAGAAGGGGTTTTTGTAGCAACTTCTTTGGAATCTGTCTATGAATCTACTGCCTTCTTCAGTCAGAGAGGACATTCTTTCTCCTCTCCAGATTAATTTCTCATTGTTTTTCCTCCAGTCTTGCTCACCTGATTATGGCCACATTGTTAATATCACCTATAGATACCAGTGTGCTCCCACCTCAGGATTGTTGCCCTTGTGGTTCTCTCTGGAAAGGTGCTCAGGTACCCTGTGAGTTACTCTCTCACCTTATCCAGGCATTTGCTCAAATGTGACATCATGAAGAAGCCTTCACTAACCATCCCACCTGAAATTCCATACACACTGCCTCATCCTTCTCTATTTCCCATGTTTTCCGTTTCTGCATAGCATGTGTCACCAGTTTTTTCACTGTCTGACTCCTCTAACTAGAATATAACTTTCATAAGAGCAGGAATTTTATTTATTTCCAGCTGTAACTTAAGCACCTAGAACTATACCTGGTATATTAGACCATTTTCACACTGCTATAAAGAACTAACTGAAACTGGGTTATTTATGAAGAAAAGTGGGTTAATTGACTCACAGTTCCACAAGGCTAGAAAGGCCTCAGGAAACTTATAATCGTGGTGGAAGATGAAAGGGAAGCAAGGCATGTCTTACACGGTGGCAGGAGAGAAAACGAGTGAAGGGGGAAGTGCCACACTTTTAGACCATCAGATCTTGTGAGAACTCTATGACAAGAACAGCAAGGCAGAAGGTCTCCCCCATGATCTGATCATTCCCACCAGGCCCTCCCCTGACACATGGGGATTATAATTTGAAATGATATTTAGGTGGGGACACAAAACCAAACCATATGATTCCACTTCTGACCCCTCCCAAAACTCATATTCTTCTCACATTGCAAAACACAATCATCCCTTCCCAGCAGTTCCACAAAGTTTTAATTCATTTCAACAGTAACTCAAAAGTCCAAGTCCAAAGTCTCATCTGAGACAAGGCAAGTCTCTTCTACCTATCAGCCTGTAAAATTAAAAACAAGTTAGTCACGTCTAAGATACAATGGGGGTAGAGGCATTGGATAAATGCACTGATTCCAAATGGGAGAAATTGGCAAAAGCAAAGAGGCTATAGGCCCCATGCAAGTTGAAAACCCAGCAGGGCAGCCATTAAATCTTAAAGTTCCAAAATCTCCTTTGACTCCATGTCTTATAGCCAGGCCACACTGATGCAAGGGGTGGGCTCCCAAGGCCTTGGGCTGGTCCAACCCTGTGATTTGGCAGGAAACAGCACCTGCAGCTGCTTTCACAGGCTGGCATTGAGTACCTATTGCTTTTCCAGGTACCCAGTGCAAGCTGTCAGTGGATCTACCATTCTGGGATGTGGAGGATGGTGGTCCTCCTTTCATAGCTCCACTAAGCAATGCCCCAGTAGGAACTCTGTGTGGGGACTCCAAGCCCACATTTTCCTTCTGCACTGCCCTAGCAGAGGTTTTCCATGAGGGCTCTGCCACTGCAGTAGACTTCTGCCTGGACATTCAGGCATTTCCATACATCCTCTGAAATCTAGGCAGAGGGTCCCAAAACTCAACTCTTGCTTTCTGCATACCCACAGGCCCAACACCATGTGGAAGCCTTGGAGCCTTCACCCTCTGTGAAGCCACAGCCCAGGCTGTACCTTGGCCCCTTTAGCCATGGCTAGAGCTAGAAGGCTGAGACTCAGGGTGCCATGTCCCCAGGCTGCACAAAGCAGCAAGGCCCTGAGCCTGGCCAAGAAAACCACTTTTTTCTCCTAGGCCTCTGGGCTTGTGATGGGAACAGCTGCCTTGGAGATCTCTAACATACCCTAGAGACATTTTCCCCATTGTCTTGGCTATTAACATTCAGTTCCTCCTCACTTGTGTAAATTTCTGCTGCTGGCTTGAATTTCTCCCCAGAAAATGGGTTTTTCTTTTCTACTGCATGATCAGGCTGCAAATTTTCCAAACTTTTATGTTCTGCTTCCCTTTTAAACGTAAGTTACAATTTCAGACCATCTCTTTCTTCATGCATATAAGTGTACACTTTTAGAAAAGCCCAGGTCACATCTTGAATGTTTTGCTGTTTAGAAATTTCTTCTGCCAGATACCCTAAATCATCTCTTATCTTCAAAGTTTCACAGATCTCTAGGGCAAGGGCAAAATGCCACCAGTCTCTTTGCTGAAGCATAGCAAGAGTGACCTTTGGTCCAGTTCCCAATAAGTTCCTCATCTCCATCTGAGACCACCTCAGCCTGGACTTCATTGTCCGTATCGCTATCAGCATTTTCATCAAAAGCATTCAACAAGTCTCTAGGAGGTTCCAAACTCTCCCACATCTTTCTGTCTTCTTCTGGGCCTTCCAAACTGTTCCAACCACTGCCTGTTACCCAATTCCAAAGTCACTTCCACATTTTCAGGTATCTTTATAGCAATGCCCACTTCTCTCAGTACCAATTTTCTGTATTAGTCTGTTTTCACACTGCTGTAAAGAACTACCCAAGATTGAGTAATTTGTGAAGAAAAGAGGTTTAATTGACTCACAGTCCTGCCTGGCTAGGGAAGCCTCGGGAAACTTACAGGCATGGCAGAAGGGGAAGGGGAAACAAGGCATGTCTTACATGGCAGCAGGAGAGAGAGACAGTGAAGGGGGAAGTGCCACACTTCTAAACCACCAGATCTCATGAGAACTCTATCATGAGAACACCAAGGGGGACGGATGCCCCCATGATCCAATCACTTCCCACCAGGCTTCTCCCCTCACATGTGGGGATTACAATTTAAGATAAGATTTGGGTGGGGACACAGAGCCAAACCATATCACCTTGTTAAAAGTAAAAATTCAACAAATATTTCTTGAAAGAAACAATAAGCAAACCAATTTGAGTTTCCTGCTTATTGCACTGATCAAGATTAGTAGTTCATGATCTCGAATATCCATCAGAATCACCTGGAGCCACTTAAAAATAGATCAGATTCCAGGGCTCTACTCCAGATTTACTAAAGCAAAATATCTGAAGGAAGAATGTTCAGGAATCTATTTTTAATAAGCTTCTTGGGGTTTCTGGTATGCAGTTAGACATGAGAATCAGTGGTCTAGGCCACAGTTTCAGGAATACAGGAGGAAACACTACGTGGTGGCTAAGGTGTGAATGTGTATATCAACCTGAATTTGACTCTCAACTTTGCCATCTACTTGCTGTTATATGTTACTAAACCTTTCCAAGCCTCAGCTTCTTCATACAAGTTGAATATCCCTTATTAGAAATGTTTGGGAACACAAGTGTTTCAGATTTTGGATTCTTTGGATTTTGGAGTGTTTGCATATGTGTAATTAAATATCTTGGAGATGAGACCCAAGTCTAAACATAAAATTCATTTATGTTTCATAAATACCTCATGCATATAAACAGAATATAATTTTATATATTATTCTTAATAATTTTGTACATGAAACAGCTTTGTGTTTCGACTGCAACCCATCACACAAGGTTAGGTGTGGAATTTTCCATTTGCGGCACTGTCGGTGCTCAAAAAGTTTTAGATTTTGGTGCATTTTGGGTTTCAGAGTTTTCTATTAGAAATGCTCGCCCATACTTAACGTGAGTAAATAACACCATCATACGATGCCAGAAATCTCAGGTTCTTGGGACATGTAACCATCAGAAAAACAGCTTGTCCTTTCCTTAGAATGAAGGACTGTAGGTATAGTGGTAGGACTAGAGAACATTAGCACCAGCACTGAGGTATAGCTCTGAAGCATCAGCTCAAAGGTGAGTGGTGGACCTTTCCTGGATCCTTTAGGCAGGCAGCCTATGGATGGACAGAGCTATGTCTGAATCAGGGGATGACAACCACAATCTAACTATATAGATGACCCTTCATCATTTTCTCAGGCTGTGGAATAAAATCATCTGACATACTTGCCTATGGCTGTGTTATTCGAGCTGGAACATAATGCAGGAAATGAACATTGCTGCAAGCTTAATTCACAATCCCTGACACCATTATCTTTCTCTCTAGTCGGAGCCTCAGGAAGCATTTCACTTTTTATTCTTATTTGATAGAAAGTCTCCATGAAACCTGCTCAGCAGATTACTGGAGGTGTGAGCACCCCTATTTAGCCAGTAATGGTAATAGTATTAACCGTAACTAATGCATTTGGTATTAGTGAATATAATACCAGTGTAATTCCATAGCAATCCTTACATTCTTTTCTATTAAAATTCTGTTGAATTGCCATGTATCAAGTCTTAGTACAGTCTTGCAGGCATATATAAGACATTATTTATTTACATGAATATACTTAGTAAAAAAGGATCTATCCTGCTTCCTGTTTTTTCTCATTGTTAATCTTGTGTGTTACATATCACAATTCACATTTTTGCAGTCAAATCTGAGCTGTTTCCAGTTCGCTGACTTTTTTAAGGAATTGGGGTGGAAATGCCTTCGGAAGAAGGATGAGTGAGTATGTCCTGTCACTCACAATGTAGATCCCAGTGGTGCATCAGTTACATTGTGGTAATTTGCTAGCAACTGCATTAACTGTGTCCTGTATGGTTTGTCTTTTCTTCCCTACAGCAGAGCTCAGCTGCACTGGGAACATCTAGAGATATAGTCTTAATTTTTTTTAAGTGTTTCTAGGTGAGAAATTACTAGAGATCAGAAGAATACACTTCCAGCGACACAATTCAAGATCAGCAATTAATTAACTATGCATAGAAATGTCACTTAAAGAAAAGTCTGTCAATATGCTAAAATTTCTTTTATAGATTTGTTATTAACTTCTAATTATAGACTAATTACCTTCTTCATTATCATAGAGGATCTTGTGTGTTGATGCCGAATCTATAAACAGTGTCAATGAGACAGTGTGGAAGTAATATCCTCCCTTATTTCCTAATGTATTACCCTCACCACGTGAGTAAAGGAAAAAAAGAAGTCGGTCCCCATATTACCGCAGGAGCAAAGCTGTCAGCTTGAGAATCCTGCTGTTAAAATGCAGTGATGGAATTTTCAGCAACCAGGAAAATGACTCCACTGAACTTTCTGAGTTATCTTCAAAGAGAAGTTTAAGTTGATTGATGAGAACAAGAAACAATGGGCTTTGTTTCCAGATAGCAGCTTTGAGATGAATCACTGAAGTAGCTAGCCTGAAACAGAAAGTGTGTGTGTGTGTGTGTGTAAGAGACAGAGACAGAGAAATAGGGACAGAGAGATAATGCCCATGTGTGTTTGAGAATTTGTCTGCAAGTTCAAGAGGGAGAGAAGACTTGTTTTCTCAGAAAATGAAATGGAAGATTCAATAAAACAGAAGACAATGTTATCACTACGGACAAAAGGATTCAATCATATTTGATGGCTGCTTTCTGTTTACTTGCATGCTGCCTTGATAGATCTAATCACGTTACTCTCCAGATGCGCTTCTTTTTCTATAGTAAATAATACCATCACCCCCTTCTGCTCGTTGGTCACAAGTTTTATTAACCCATAAACCTGAAAGTCACTTATTTCATTTAAGTCTTTCAACTAGAAAGACAAAGTACACAGACAGTTTCTGTTTAACCCAAGAAAAACAAAACCTTTAATTCCCATGAGTTTCACAGCACTGTATGGGAAACTTCCAGGATACCCACTCATTGGTGTAGTGAGGTTGAGAGCCAGCACCATTCACCAGAATGTGATTTTCCAAGAGGGTGGAATTTTCCAAAGTCGGTTATCTGTACTGTCATATGCCCGACATCAGTACAGTCTCTTATTCACATTACATGCTCAATAAGCATTCTTGGAATAAATGTGTATGTTTTGTTTTTGTGATATGATGGCTTTTCTGAGTTCCATTTTGCAAGGGAACACACAAAAACAAAAATATTTATCTCCCGACTATCTTCTCCCCCGGCACACACACAGACTCACAGCTGCTAAAATAGATTTATACTGTGGCTTTCTTTCTTGGTCTAGGACTCACAATTATTTTTTTCTATCCTTTTGACAGGAAACTATATGAAGAAGTCTTTTAAAATGTGATTATCATAACAACTTATTAAAATAAGCCATGGAAGGGAATATCAAGAGAATCCAATCTGAGACAGAAATCTGTAGTTTCTTCTTCTGAATGGTCACTATGTATTCTGTTTAAAATACTGCAAGATGACATTTCCTTGAATATTCAGGGACCAAAAGCTTCTGAATGATGGGAGTGAAGGGATGATGGCCAGTCCTTGGGTCATACAAGGATTTTTATAGCCTTAAGAACAATATTCTCATACTCTGCCAATTTTTTCATCCCTTCTCTATTTTCACAGTATTTATGCAGCCACTGGCTAGGTAATTTTTTAAACAGTCAAGCGAAATGTTGCTGAGAGCTCTGACACGAGCCTGAAGTTCGCTTAATCCCAAACTAAAACAGATCTGCCCTCTTTCTCCACGTTATTTGCTTACTCATTTTATTTCTGTAAGAACTGAACAGCAGAAGGTTCGCCATTATAAGATAAAGGGTGAAAGTATTTGGGGGCATAAAATAATGTTTCAATAAGATTGTTGATGATCATAATTGATCATTCTCCATGCCTCTTGTGTAAAAGGTAGAATACACACAGTCTATTGTTGGCCTAAATGAATGAGTCTAACTTGTCTCTTTAATGCCAGTAAATAATATAATCCCTACTGAAGTTTAAAAGAAAGGTACTGGATAAGGCAAGGGTTTTTCCAGGAAAACCATATACGAAGATGATAAAGTTGTCACGTTTCAGATTGAAGTTCTATAAATCTGAGCTTCTCTGCCTTCCTGAGTTGACCATGTCGGCCTACGTAGACACACTCACAAGAAACATTTTACTGGGAGAATGCTAATGTCTTCTGGAACAACACTTGCAAGCCCCTGCCCTGTACATCTTCCCCTTGTTGACAATTCCCTAGGAAGTCAAATTATAATAAGTACCTTGCATGGTAAGCATAGCGTCAGCTAAAGGGATGTTAGTCATCTAATTCAAATGTTTAATGGCACCAGGTTCTGAGAGTCTTGTGGGTACTTTACACAGAGGGAATCAGATAGGTCAGGCACTGAAGAGAATCTACATGTGCCCGGACAGTATTTGCTGGTGTGACTCTCCTTCACACAGCATATGATGCTATAAAAATTGCCCCGATCATTACATTCTTTCTTTAGATAATCAGCTTAATATCTTTTCCCCAGCTGTCTCTAGAGGAAGTTTGTCCCCTGTACTTCAGGGACAGGGGTAGTATAAAATTCTTGCTTATTCTCTATCACAATTTCCAGACTATTTCACCAATTCTGTATACACACATGCACACACATATGTTCACACACACGCACATACGTATATATGTACACACGCATACATATATGTACACACACGCGCATACGTATATATGTACACACACGCGCATACGTATATATGTACACACACACGTGCATATGTATATATGTACACACACACACAGGCACATATCCTCCAATTCCTTTGTGATATATATATACCATTCAGATACCACTTACAACCTCTTCTCTTGCCGTTATCTATCAACTTTCTCATCGGTCCTCCTAGTTGACTGAAGAATCTGCTCCTGGCTTGTAGGAGTCTCAACCCCAACGTCTTCATGTGTCCTGATAACTTCAACGTTTTCATAAACAAATCATTCACTGTCCTGGCCACTTTGAACTCTTCATCCATAACAATCTTTCCTGTCACTGTTATTTAACCACTCATGTCCTTTCTATGCCTGTTTTCTCCCCAAACTACCCCATTTCTAAAACCTCAAACTTTCTTCTCTCCAACCACCACCCTTTATTCAGGTACTGCTCAGTGCAACAATCCCTCAGCCCACAGATCTGCAGGACACTGACAACCCCACTGGATCACTACCATATGTCCCCCTTGCTCAGCTCACATTCCTTGGTTCTTCTCTTCAATTGCTGCCTGGTAAAAAGTTTTAACAACCTTTCCCTTGTCTCTGCATTTTATGCTCCTGACAACGCTGAAACTTGGGACAACCTATGTCATTCTCCTTCTCTGTTCCTACATCCCACTAAACCTCCTGACCACTACTGAAGAAAAATCACACTCCTGAAATAAAACCACTCTCACTCTAAATTCATTCTCATACTTGAAATTTGCAGTCAATTCTCCTTGAAAATGCTACGGTTCTTTGATAGCCTCACTACCGTTTCCCTGAAACAAATTTCCTTTTTTCTCCTCTTTCCTCAAACCTCACTAACCCTATTTTACCCTCATACCCAATTGATAATTTTTTTTACATATAATTAATTGAAGAATAGCAACAATCAAGTAGGAACATCATCTCCTTATCAATGACACCTGTCTTCCTCTCATGCCTGCTTACTATCCCTAATTGTGAAGGTCAAGTTCACATTCTTTCTGCTCTTTTCAAGAACTTTGCTCTTTCAGTCACCTACCCTCTCTTCTGCAACATCAATGTCTTTCCATCTGCTTACTTATTTTTTTCAGCATACAAACATGTTTTAGGATCTCCCATCTTACATACATGCACATGCACACACGCACACACACGGAAATATCTCCATTGACCATACAGTCCCTGCCAACTTCTGCCCCATTTATCTCCCCCAATCTTTATCAAATTTCTGGGAAAAGTTGCCTACATGCAAATGCCGGCTGCACTCCCTCATGTTATATTCACTCCTTTACCCATTACAATCTACTGTGTGACCTAGACGTACCTCTGTGTTATCAAGGTAGTCAGTGATTTCCACATTGGGCAGTCCAAGCGACACTTCTCTGTCCTTCTCACACTCAATCCTTCAGTATCGTCTAACACAGTTGCCATCTCCCTCCTGCTCCAGCACCCTGCTCTCTGGTCTGCCGCCTACCTCACATATCTGGTGTCTTCCACCCTTGTGGATGACTCTTTCTCTGTTTTCATGGCTACTGATCCCCCTCTACCTGACAATTCCCTGGGGAACTCCATCTTGGGTTGTCTTCCTGCTCTACACACATCCTGCAGGTGTATCACAAATAATTTGGCTTTAAGTACCATAAGTGTGCTAATGATTTCCACATTTATATCTCTGGCTTAGGTTTGTCTCTTGAATTCCAGGCTTATATACACATCCAGCTTCCAATTTGACAGCTCTCCTTGGACAACTCCCAGATGTCTGAAACTTCAATATGCAAAAGTAATTCCCAAATCTCTTTGTAAAAATTATCTCCTCTACAACTTTATCTTCTCCATCTCAGTTAAAATGTCATTCCATCCACCCTGGTACTCAAACCAGGAGCCCCCATATCAAATCTATTTGAAAACTCATTCTACTATATTTGGAAATATATTTCACTTCCATCACCTCAGGCCAGGCCTCCATCAGCTCTCGTCTGCAATACCGTGACAACCTGCAAACTAGTCTTCCTGTTTGCAGTCATGCCCCTCTCAAATCCATTCTCAAAAAAAATCACAGGCACAATTTGTTCAAACATGCATCAGCTTTTGTCACTGCCTGTTTAAAATATCTAATTGCTTTTTACTGCATGCAAAATTAATCAAATTCTCTACCACTGCCTACAAGACCCTCCATGACCTAAACACTGCTATGGCTCCAAATCACCTTAAAATATGCTATTACTCGCTGTGTTCTAACCATACCACCTTCTTTCAATTCCTGGAAATTCTAAGCTTGTATCTGCCTCAGGGCCTTTGCACATGCTACACTCTTCGCCAGGAATACTTTTTCCATAATACCTTCAGGAATATTTTCCATAATACCTTTATTTTTACAAGGCTCCTCCTACTCATTCTCTAACTCTCAGTTTACCTGTATGAGACCTTTCCTTAACTTTCCTAAAGCAGCCCTCTCCCCTCTTCCCTCTTCCCACACACTCTATTAGCTATCTCAGCCCTTGGTTCATTTCCTTAGGCACATTTAGCACAATTTTCAGTTCTTTTAACGCACATTTAAAGTGTATCATTGTGCTGGTCTGTCTTTCATTAGAGTGTAAGCAAATGAGGGAAGGAGCTTTCTCTGAGCTGTTCACTCACCATTATATTCTTCATGAGAGTGTTTGGCACATGCAAAGTTCCCAAAATATATTTCTTGAGTTAATAAGTAAATAAGTGAATGAATATCTTTAAAGACTGGAGCTTTCCTCTCATATTCATTACAGTAACTTTTTTTCTTTGAGGAAGCATTTTATAAAAAACACAACAGAAAAACCTATATGAGGAATTTGGAGTTAGAAGCTAGGCCTCCATTAGATGAGCCTTCAGAGTCTCCAGATTGTTCTGTGTTTATGTCTGAGTGAGAGATGGAAAAGGTATGAAGAGGTATGTTTGGAAAAGGGTGGAGAAAAACACAACTCTGTCAAGGGAAGCATATATATTTTCTAACGTAGAAAGACATTAACCACAGATACAGAGGATCTGCCTTGCATCAAAAATCTCCTTACATCTGTCAATGTTTTTTCTTCTTCTTCTTCTTTCCTATCCCTTTGCTGTCTCTTTCCACGTAATTCCCAAAGTAGCAACCATTGAAGGGACAATCAGACAGAGCACACAGACCTGCTAGAGCCTCTGGCCATGAAAGGAAAAACAGCCAGAGGAGAAACAAACAGCTGGAGAAACAGAATAGGGATTCAAAAGAAAACCAGCACCAGGCTGCCGACCACCACATTTCTTTCTTAGTGAATTCTGAATTTGCAGAAGGCAGCAAGGTGTCAAGGAAAAAGCATGTGCTGGTATACTAGTTTCCTAGGGCTGCGGTAACAAATTGCCACAGACTTACTGGCTTAAAGTAATGGCATTTATTATCTTACAATTCTAAGGTCAGAAGTCCAAAATGAGTCTCACTGGGCCAAAATCAAGGTATCAGCAGAGCTTCGTTCCCTCTGGATGCTCTAGGAACAAATTTGCTCGTTGCTTTTCCCAGCTTCCAGAGACCGCCCAATTCCTTTCCTCGTGGCTACGTCACTTTCACCTTGACTTCTGTTTTCACCTCTCCTCTGACTCTGACCCTCTTCCCTCTCTCTTATCAAGGCCGTGTCATTACCTCAAGTCCACTCAGATAATACAGGATAGTGTCCCTATCTGAAAAGCCTTAACTTAATCACACAGGAAAAGTCCCTTTTGTCATGTAATATATTCACAAGTTCTAGAGATTAGGATATAGGCATCTTTTGGGAACCATTATTCATTCCACAAGAACTGGGTTCCACTTTTAATCTGGTCGTTTAGATACTGCTCTGTGCCAGGCACTATGTCAAGCATTTTACATATTACTTTATTTAATCCTCATAAAATCCCTGAAATAGAGGTACTCTCGTCTGCATTTTATATATGCTGAAATTGAAGTTTAGTGACTTGTAGCTACTTGGTCCTGTGGTTCCATGTTTGTCACTCTGGTAGGGCAGAAATGTAAACCCATGTCTGCTTAGCACCGAAGCCCAGACACCAGACTGCTGTGTTGGGGGAGCTTCTGTATTAACAGGTGCAGGCATTCAAAAAGCCCAATAATTGGCAAACCATTATTGTCTATATAGTAAGTACTACTTAACTACAAACAATCATACTACTCTTCTGAGTATTTGTTTATATTCCGCTAGGCACTGTCCTAGGAATTAAACACTGTACTAAAAGTTACTGTGCAGTTTAAAGGAAATGCTGACTTGATTTAGGGTCCATCATATAGAAGATGCCACTCAATACTAGTTCACATCTCTCTTTTTCACCTTAGATTGTAAACTCGCAAGGCTTTGTCCTGATTGCTCTGATTTGCTTGTGTGTGTTTCTCTCACTGCCATTCAGCACATAACGGTGATTTCATATATTGGCTAAGTTGGATTGATTTCTGTGTAGATTGTATCTGACCTTGTCAAGGCAATGACTTTTAATAGTTCTATTCTTCCAATGGGTTTTTGTAAGTTAAGTTATAATCTAAAGAAGTTGAAGGATCACGATTTTCCAAGTAACAGTTGGATTCCTAAACTGGAGTGGTATCTCTCCACAGTTCCTTAATCCTGCTTCCCAATGCATGGGAATGAAGGGGGTTGGGAGCAGTGAGACAGTGGAGGATGGAGAGGTGAACAAATCCTAGTACTGGCAAAGGAACACTAAGATAGGGCAAAAGACTCTAAAATGTGGCCAAAGAGTAGCTCTGACAGTCATACACCGGTAGACTCTTATATGCAATGGAGAAGTAGTTCCCATTGTAAGAGAACCTGCATGTCACTGCAAATGTTCTCTATGATTTGGGGTAAGAGGTTTTTCATTAACTTCTTATCATTTATTATTTGACTCTTTTTTACTTCCTACAATTTTGTATCACCATTTCTCATCTGTTTCCTCATTTATCTTGCTGTATCACACTATCTTATATAAGCAAACCTCACTATAAAAAATAAAATGTAATAAAGATAAATTTGGGTCCTTTTAAATTTTCTGCAAGGGAAGTGTCTGTGAGCCAGGTGTGGTGACCCATGCCTGTAGTCCCACCTACTTGGGAGGCTGAATCAGGAGGATCACTTGAGTCCAGGAGTTCAAGACCAACCAGGGCAACAGAGCAAGACCCCATTTCTAAAAAAAAAATTTAAAGTTAAAACACAATTTTCAAACAAGCAAAAAAGAAACAAGTGTCTGAGAAACAATTTTTTGAGCCTAGATCTCTGAAATAAATCACTAGAGTGTGGGTGAACTTAAAATCCCTTGCCAAATCTGAGTCAGGCTAATGAGGCAGCAAAGTCAGCCTCTGTTGGAGCACCAGGGTGCCACTAATGGACAACTCAGTAACTTGACTCATTTTGTCAGGCTGTCAGGGACTCATTGAGGACCTGCAAATTTAATCTAAAAAAATCTCCATAACTTAAAGAACTGCTGTAAAAACGTTGGGGTTGGGGGCTGTGTGAGGCAAGAAAAGAAAGTACAAAGTCTTCTTTGAGCCTTCTCATTGCTGGTAATATTAGAAGAAATCAAAGAAGAAGAGTATATTGAAAAGTGGGAGCTGATATTCCTTAATGTTGAAGAGTATCTTCTCCAGGGATTAAATTCTGTGTCAAATGCTTTGGATTTTAATTTATAGTCATTAATGTTAAAATGACTAAGTCTAAATAAATGTTACATGAGTAAATAAATAAATGCCTTAATGCAATGGAAGATGAACGAGAATGGCTCTAAATGAAATTTCTAACAACCTGTCATTCCTTTTTCTACTGTTTTGCAAATGAATTTCACGTAACTCTGGGTTTAGAAAAGTAATACAGCACATGAAGAGATCACTGGAGCAGGCATCAGAAGAACTGATCCGTTGTCTTTTTGCTGCCAAAAACCAGTTATGTGTTGTGAAGATAAGTTTTAAGAGTCGACTTGACTGAATTGAAGGATGCCTAGATGGCTGGTGACACACTGTTTCTGGGTGTGTCTTTGAGGGTGTCTCAGAGGAGATTGACTGGGAGTCAGTACACTGAAGGAGGAAGAGTGGCCCTTAATGCCTGCAGTTGTCATTCAATGGGCTGGGGGCCCAGCTCGGAAAAACAGGTAGAAGGGGGACTCTCTCCCTCTCTCTCTTCTGGAGTGGGGTTCTTTTCCTTCTCCTGCCCTTAGACATCAGACCCCAGGTTCTTTGGCTTTGGGACTCTGGAACTTGGGGCAGTGGCCTCCCAGAGGATCTTGGGCCTTCAGCCTTGAACTGGGGGCTGCATCCTGGGCTTCGGGTTTTAAGGCTTATAGACTAGCCATACCACTGGCTTCTCTGAAAGTCAGAGAAAGCTCCAGCTTGCATATGGCCTATCATAAGACTTCCCCATCTCTGTGATCCTGTGAGTCAATTCTTCCTAGTAAATCTCCCTCCATATATCCTACTGGTCTGCCTCTCTGTAAAACCCTGACTAATACATGTGTTCTTGGAAAGGATACTTAATTACTATGGCTTGTTTTCCTTTTCTGTCAAATAAATGAGTTAAACTAGATAAATTTTTAGCCTCCTTCAGACTTTAAAACATGCAAGGCCAATTTGCTTTAGAAAAAAGTTTATAAATATGTTTTCAGAACCTTCATCTTACAGGATGTTAATGGAAGTTACATGAAAAAAAAATAGTTCTGTGGTTCAGACAAATGTGGAAAATATAGAGTTGAGTGAAATTAATCATATTTCTTTACTCCAAGATATTCCTGAGCCATTAGCATGTATGTATGTCTCCTGTGGTCATTCACTCCATTGATAGCTATTTATTAAGTGCCCACCATGCCTTAGATACTAAAGCTACTCAGCTGGACAAACACAGGCATGGTCCTTGTCTTCACAGAGTTTATAACAATCTAGAGGGAAAAGCAGACACATACAATTATATAAATAAGCACAATTTTAATTGTAATACTGTTTTGGAGGGGTACGCAAGTCCCTCTATGGTGCTATGAAGTATACACAGTAAGAGATTTTGATCTAGTAAAGAAGATCAGGATGACATAATGGCACTGAGAACTGAAAAATCTGTTCATGTTAAGGAGGAAAGGAGAGGAGAGTTCTAGGCAAAAGAGCAACATGGACAAAGGACCTGTGGTCACCAACAACACGTGAAGAACTGCAAAAATCTCTAAAAGTGAGACATATTATGTGATGTTGCTCATTATTTGTCCTAGAAACTTTTTTTTTCTTTCAGAATTGCCTTGCGGAAATTATGTTCTCTGGATTGGACCTTGAATAACACTTCTTTAGAGCAATTCAATATGGGTTGTTGCTGTCTTAAACTCTGTCTAAACAGACTTGTTTTTAAAATGCTAGTGGATCCTATTGCATTTGCTCACGGTATGGGCCTAAAGTAGACCATTTCCCCAGATGTTTGTAGGATCTCTTAGCTTTACAATATGGAAAGGAGGAAAAGATGATGGATATACGTATAGATATGGGAACATTTCTTAGGAGACTGTGGAAAATGACAGCGAAGATTTTTACATGTTCCATATTTGTATAAAAGGTACTTGGTCTGAGACATACTTCAGCAATTTCTCAAACTATAGATGGGAGTGTGTATGCAGCGGAAGAAGAAATAGTAAAGAGAAAAGGCTTACGTCAAAGTTGATAGCACGTTTTCTCTGTCTTCAGAGGCAGAGGACAAATCACTTTCAGAGCAAACTTAAGGATAAACCTTTTTATCAACTTGAAAAAAAAAAGAGTGATTTTTTGATAAAGCCAAGATTCTCTTCTAAAATGGAAACATTTTTCAATAACAAGGAGCTAATAGGTCATGTAATATAAAAGGCTGTCATCATTGCTGTTAACATCAAAACAACATTTTCCTTATAAGGATAGTCTGAGACTGGAAATGCTTTTAGCTTCCAAACAAAACAACAGCTACAGGGGCTTAAAATAGGGGTTCATGTCTCTCTGGTCACAAGAAGACTGAAGGTTGGAGTTGCTGACTTTGGTCTAGTGATCTGACATGTTTCTTTAATTTTCTTTTCCTTTCCTTCATGGTCAG
Organism: Rhinopithecus roxellana; assembly: GCF_007565055.1. Lineage (NCBI taxonomy): Eukaryota > Metazoa > Chordata > Mammalia > Primates > Cercopithecidae > Rhinopithecus > Rhinopithecus roxellana. Next base: position 59,130,106 of record NC_044564.1, on the reverse strand, counting down.
AAGATGATTGTCACAGATCCAATTATCCAATTATCATATCTACATTTGAGGTAGAAAGACAAATGTTTTCCCAAAGACCTCCCCACCTCCCATGAAAGTTTCCCTTTCCACCTTATTTCCCATAATTGAGTCATACAGCCACCCCTAACTGCAAGGGAGGCTGACAAAGAGGAAACAAGATAGTCAACATTGATTTGAACCAATCCTAATTTATCAACAGAAGCCAGCCACATCTTTGCTCAACCAAATAGGGTTCCATGAACAAAGAAGAGAGGAGATGAATATTGGGTAAGCAAATAGCAATGTTTGCTCCAACTTGGGAATTATAAAGAGTTGCTGTTGATGCTGCTAGTGTTATTGTTTACTTCATTTTTTTCCTTAGTCTGGTCTCAGAAAAGTTGAGGCTCAGACTGTAGATAAGGAAGATACCATTAAATCACTATTTTTGGTTGGATATAAGCTGGTCCCTGCAACACATCTCTAGGGCACATGTTTCCAAACATTCTTTTCCAGGTTTCAATAGAGAACCTATAAGTGCTTCATAGGTAGCTTAATAAAATATACATTCTGGGCCCCCATCTTCATAAATTCTAATTCACTAGGTCTGTGTTTAATAGACAAATCAGTTTTTATGACACAATTCCCAGGTGGTGCTTCTGCAAAGACAATTTGGAAAGTCTTGCCTATGGAGAGGATTTAGTCTGGGAATTATGAGAACATGATGGGCATGTGAACCCTTTCTTACCCCACCACCCCACCCATTACCACACCGAAATCTTTTTCTACTGTCCTTAAGCCTTCAAGATGATCTTGTCAGAGCGTGGTCTTTGCTTGCTGAGGGAATAAAGGTATAGCCTTGGGCTGACATTTAGAGAACGGCATTATAGGGATGAAGTGCCAGAGCTTGGAGGAGATGGGTCGATGACAGCGAGAGGAACTTACAGGAAATCAGGACAGCAATCTGGTCCAGACAGCTGGCTAAGGCGAAAAGCACAGCCAGGATGTAGTGTAAAATACATACACATTCCTCAAGTATTGCTACAAAAGCCTGAGGAGTGGAATCAGGGAAAAGACTGGACTTCCTGAATTATGGAAGAATGGAGGCTCAGACTATGACTAGCAGGGCATTAAAGGAAAATGAGACCTCTGAGGACTGGAGAAGTCTGGACTCCTAAATTATCATAATGTTTTCCAACTAAGTAGAAAAGAAAGAAAATGAAACAAGCGTTCATTGACAGTCCATTTGCGAAATGTATCTTCAGAGTTGCTATGGCAGGCAGGTGTCTCTGCACCCACTGGTGCTGGTGAGAAACCTTAAACAGGTATTTAAAGCTGTTAAGCAGTAGCAACTGCTTTTCAGACAAGATATTTTATTCCAAATTCTAAGTTCTTCTCATGACAACATTTGCCTCCCTACCTCTATATCATCTGTCAAATTAGAAGGCAGTACTGGTCAAGTGTTGGAATCAAAGAATTAGCTCTTCATCACCTGTTGCTGTCATTTATTTAGATTTGTTAGATTCGTGTCTGCTAATGGGAAAAGTACTTTCCCGGCTTCTTTCCCATTGCAGCCAAGTCTGTAACAGATACACTTTATAAGCGTCCACAGAGGCTCTTCTGTTCATGGAAAAAAATGAGGGAGGTAGAAGATAATGCACAAGGAAGTGGCTTTGGGACTTCACAACCCAAGAGGACCTGCACAGATTATTAAATAGTTTCAAGTGACTTAACCATGACATGGAGCCTCCAGAGAACAACAGGATCATTGTCACCACTGTCCCAATGGAGGAAACTGAAAAACTCGAGTACTCTCCAGCTCCCAGAGAAAATGAGAGAGAAAAGGAAGCAAATGGTGTTTATTTGTCTAGGCCACTGGGCCAGTGTAGCTATTGTGAATTCTCCAAGACATCATTCTGTGGATATGTTTGCACACACGTATTTGCTTTGTAGAATAGCCAAGAATCCCAGAACAACTGGCTGAGATGTTTCTAGGGAGGAACATTAGAAGTAAGCTATTAAAGGTAAAGTACTACTAGCTCCCCCTTTTATGCTGTCCCACCTACTCACCAACTCATTATTTGTATTGTTTAAATAAATGTTACATCAAGTTTACTATATACCAATAGGAGGCAGGCATAACAGGCTAAGTTATGCTGCTGTAACAGATAACCCTAGATGTCAGCAGCATATTACAACCCAGGTATTTTTCTTGCTTCTGCTATGCATCCATTGCAGGTTGGCAGTGGCTTCTTCTTCATGTCGTCCTCACTCAGAGACCAAACATGACGGAGTTTCGTTATCTGAAATTTTATAGGTCAATGAGGCATAAGGGAAGGGAGGTAGGGCATCATGTGTGTTAGTTTTCTTTTCACTTAAATTTTATTGGCTAAACAAAATCAAATGGTCTCAACTAACTTCAAGGGAGTCGAAAGTACAATCTTCTCTTGGGCCCAGAAGGATAGGGAAATGGTATATGAGTGAAAAATAGTAATGTCTGCTGTAACAACTGATGTGCTGCTATACAAAAGACCATCCATTAATTTGAGCTAATGTAGCATAAACTGAAAATGGCCTCAGAGTTTGTATTTACAAGTTAAGCTTTTTCATGGTGCCAGTTCAAGTCCTGAGCCTGAAAGCAAACTTTGCAAGGGATTACTCTGTGAGTCAGTGACCCCAGAAACATTGTTGGCAGCATCCAATACATTGGCTTTCTCTACCATCACTCCTCTTGCGGCTAACTTGAGCTGTGACATACAGTCATATCAAAATATAAAAGCAGGGGGTTTTATCATAATTAATGTGTATAAAGACTTCCTCTAATTTTTTTTTTTTTTTTTGAAATAGTGTGTGTCTCACTCTGTTGCCCAGACTGGAGTGCAGTGACACAATCTCTGCTCACTGCAGCCTTCACCTCCCAGGCTCCAGCCATCCTCCCACCTCAGCCTCCCTAGTTGCTGGGACTACAGGTGCACACCACCACAAAAGGCTAATTTTTGTATTCTTTTTATAAAGACAGGGTTTTGTCATGTTGCCCAGGCTTGTCTCGAGCTCCTGAGCTCAAGTGATCCTCCTCCCTCGACCTCCCAAAGTGCTGGTATTATAGGCGTGAGCCACTGCACCTGCCTACTTCCTCTAATTTTTCTTTATACCAAACTCATATCTAAACTCCCTATCTTGATCAGTTCTCTGCAAATGGAGCTTAATGATGCAATGAGGTTCAAGACAGAATGAAAATGCTCCCTTCATATTACTTGGAGATATATTTTTAAACTTGAAGTTTTATTACCTGTCTCTAATTCAAAAAGTTCCAAACCAAAGTAGCTGTGTCAAAACGGTTTCATTAAAAGGACTGACAATTTTTTCACAAAGATTATAACCCCTCCCCTCACCTTCAGTCAGAAGGAGGGGTTTGGATGGGATTTGAGTTTTAGTAAATTAGGAGAGGGGGTTGAGCTGTGGAGTAATGGGTTCATCTCCACATGACACTCTTACATCTCATTCTTATAGGTTGAGAAACATAAAGAACTATCTATGAAATTTACTAAGCAACAGGGTTGGTGCCAAGTGGTTCTTAACCCAGAGCATCCATGGCTTGGTGCCAACAAGTTCACAAATTTCTGGCATGGAACGCAAGATTCTTTGCATTTATGCATATATCTATCTAGCTTTCACCAAATTCTCAAAGGAATCATGATCCATAAAATATAAAGAATCTCAGTATAAAGATAGATAAGAAATACCTACACTCTCCTTCAAATCACTAAAGGACAAGTCCATGCTGCTTTCCAGAACTGATGTGTTTCTAAAATTTAGATATAAGCCACAAAATATTTAAACTGTGATGGTGCTTATATAAACCAAATAATACTTCAGTAAGATTACTATGATCTATTTTCTACATTTTACATAAGCTCAAATTTTGTAGATAGTATCAAATTACACATTAAAATTCATAGGAAACACACACAACCCCCCCCCACACACACACACATACACACATTTTTTGTGTTCCCAAACTTACAGGTCACAGAAGTCATACAATGTGCTCCTTGCATCACACTTTCCTACTTCTTCTACATCTACGTCAGTCCCTTAAATCACTCTATTCTTATAGTCCAAGATACTGTGACAATTTTTTTTTTTACCACTTCTCTTAATGATAGGGCCTTCTTAGTTCAAAACTATGACATGTATAATATGATGCATACAATTTCTACATGATAGAAGAGAGCAATGTTATCTATGATAACCTAATTAAATAACAAATATCTATACTGTCTCTCACTTCACAGGGCTTTTATCTTACCCTAGATGTAATTTTTCACTTTCCTTTAGAAATGTAGATATAAAGATCATGGAATAGCAGAAAGAATACAAGACATAAAGTAGATACTGGAGTTTAATTCCTGGATCCACTCCTTATCTGTTCCATAATGTGACTGAAGTCACTCATCTTCTCTGAACCTCATCTGTAAAATGAGGAAATTGTACTTAAACACTAGTGTAAGACTACAAAAAGAGTCGTTGTTAAAGAAATTATGTATTTGAAAAAAGCTAGCACATGGGCTGATACATAGAAAATGCTCAAGTACTTAACAAATGTTACTTGAATCTGATTACAGAGAGTGAACTCAACCAAAAGTTGAAATATTTCTCAATAGGCTGCTTTCTTTATATTTCTAATTGGGTCTAGAACAAAACATTTGAAGAGCTTATTTTCAGAATTTTCCAAAAACATTTTTGAGTAGCTGGGATTTAGAACTAAAACAAGATTAAAATACTGCCTGTTTACACCTCACTTGCTGTGCATATTACTGGCCATATATGAAATAAATGTTTCCCATACTGCACTAGAAAAATTTGACATACTGAAAATATGCAAAAGATGCCTAAAATCTTTTTTTCTCTAATGGTGGAGAAATTGAGGAAGCCTTGAAAATTCCATTATGATTACCATATGATATTGGCATTTCACATGACTCAACCTAACACATGAGTATACTATGCATAGGTTTTGAAATATGCATTTATGATTACACATACTATCAAATTAATTGCGACATTGAAACCACACTAGTGTCATCACTTTCCACAAAAGCAGATGAATGGAGGCTGCCTTTGACATGGCCCTTGCTGTCCACTTTTCATTGCTTTCCCCTCTGGTGCCATGCTCCTCCATCTTCCGGCATGCGGCCACCTCTTTCTCAGACATGGGGTTCTGAATCAGCAGTCTTCCTTTGCTCCACATCTCTACTCATTCCTACTGGAACATTGCAGACAAGTCTGGTGATCCTTTCTACCATCATCTTTTTATGACTTCTTGATTTTCTCAACTCCAATGTCTCTAAACTTCGGACTCCATTATCAAACAGAATTGCTCTATGCCAGGGTCTGAAAGTAGAAAATGTCCCTCTCTGATCCCAACTTTCCATTGCTTTATTCTATTCTGTCCTCCCAATTGATCTGTCCTTTGCTCCATTTTTATACAATAGTTCCTCCAAGTCAGTACCTCAGACACTAAAATTAGACCATGTCTTTTAGCTTTTCATGAGACCCTATGAAAATTGAACCATTAATAGGCCATATCAACACGGTCTCACCAACTTTCAAGAATCTTCCACTCTCTTGATCTTCTATTATTCTCATGATCAAACCTGGGACACTTCCATCATCTGCTTTTTCACATCCTACTTTCAGGCAGCTGAGACTACTTGCTGAATCCATGTTGCTATGGCCTAATAGACTCCTTTTAAAGTATTTTATTTTACTTTTTTCTTTTAGATGGATTCTGTCTCTGTTGCCCAGACTGGAGTGCAGTGGTGCAATCTCAACTCACTGTAGCCTTCACTTCCTGGGTTCAAGCAATTCTCCTGCCTCAGCCTCCTGAGTAGCTGGGATTACAGGCATGCGCCACCATGCCTGGCTAATTTTTTGTATTTTTAGTAGAGGCTGGGTATCACCATGTTTGCCAGTCTGGTCTCGAGCTCCTGACCTCAAGTGATCCACCTGCCTCTGCCTCCCAAACTGCTAAGATTGCAGGTGTGATGCACCGCGCCTGGCCTAAAAAAAAAAAAAAAAAAAAAAAAAATTTAAATAAAAATAAAACTTAAAAAATTTCTCTTGTATTAAAAAATTTTTTTGAAGAACAGCATTAAGTTCCACCACCTAATGATTAGCAATTATATTAACTATCAGTTTTGCTAGCATTTTTCTCATTACTTTTTCCTATAATATGTATTTTCCTTTCATAGGTTCGTTCATTTGCTCTTTTTCCTTTCTTCTTTTCTTATTCTTTCTATCATTGTGGTGAAATAACATACAAAATTAAATTTACCATTTTAGCCACTTTTAATTGTTTTCACAGTGCAATGACATTAAGTACATTCACATTGTTTACCATCATCACCAGCATCCAGCTCCAGAACGTTTTAATCTCCCCAAACTCAAACTTCACACCCATTAGACAGTAACTCCCCAATCTCCCTCCCTGCAGGCCCTGGAAACCACCATTTTGCTTTCTGTCTTTGTGAATCTGACTGTGTTAGGTAGCTCGTGTAAGTGGAATCATGCAATATTCATCCTTTTTTGTCTGACTTACTCCACGCTGCGTGTCTTCAAGGTCCATTCATGTTGCAGCATGTATCAGAATTTCCTTCCTTTTTAAGATTGCATAATAGTCCATTGCATGTATATACCATGGTTTGCTTACCCATTTATCCCATGTTTTATGTTAATAAACACCACCTTGAATACTTAAAAAAGGATGCATAGGAATCATGTATTTTTCTGAAAATGACTGATGCTTTAATTTTGATTCTTGTTTTTGAAGAATACTGAATACCAGTTTCAAAATCTGTGTCCTCAGAATGTGTATACATTATTTCATCTTCTAATTTACTCACCGCCCTTTCTACCTAGGCCACGTCTCTGTTTTCTCAGAAGCATGTTGTCGTTTTGTTTGTGAAGTTTTAAAAAGAAAAATATAAAGATATAAAATCTCACTCCTTAATAGTCCTTCTAAGTGAGTCAATTTTATTTTAAAACATAAGAGTCCCTTCAGCCTAGAAAAATGTTCTTCTATTTCTTCCCCTCTATCTTCTGTCACATTTTCTGGGCCATTTATTAGAAAGACATTGGATCTCATCAATGTCTTTCACAGTTCCCTCAGGAATTCTATCTCTTTGCCAAAGTTAGCTTTATATTGCCAGTAACTTTTACTTCTTCATGATCCAATTCATTATGTATGAATTTTTTTGAATTTTCATTCTCAATTTTTTTTTTTTTTTTTTTACTTATTGAATGGAGCATCCTCATCTTTCCAAGTATATTAGAGTTTTTTAGAGTGCTTTTCCCCCTTTTCTCTTCATTTTCTCTATATTTTTTTGTTTTATTATATATTATATAGTTACATTGTATCTTTTTTGTTCTATCCGTGTTTTTTGACCTATGCTGTTGTCCATGTTAGATGTTTTCTTAAAAAGCCTGGCAATTCAGTTGGGCGTGGTGGCTCATGCCTATAATGCCAGCACTTTGGGAGGCCGAGGCAGGCAGATCACAAGGTCAGGAGTTTGAGAACAGCCTGACCAACATGGTGAAACCCTGTCTCTACTAAAAATACAAAAAAATTTGCCGAGTGCGGTGGCACGTGCCTGTAATCCCAGGTACTCGGGAGGCTGAGGCAGGAGAATTGCTTGAACCCAGGAGGCGGAGGTTGCAGTAGGCTGAGATCACACCACTGTACTCCAGCCCAGGAACAGAGCAAGACCCTGTCTCAAAAAAAAAAAAAAAAAAAAAAAAAAAAAGCCTGGCAATTCTTTATTCCTGTTCATATTTAAAACTGAAGCACCGACAATCTTAGCAAGTGTCTGGTCGATTTCTCTGAAGGATGCTATGGTAATGAGCAGACTTCAGGAGACTTCTGCAGTTTCCAATATCTTGACATCTTTTTCCTTGGACCATTGATTTCTCCAGCGAGAAATTCTCTAATATTCTGCCTGGGCATATGAATCAAAGGGCAACAAGGGTAATGAAGGAAGGAGAGAGATGGGCAATCAGCCCGGATGCCAGCATTCCAGAAACTGAAGGGGAGAAGCAGGGAGGCTGGTGGTGTGTCGTTCTTCACATGCTCCTTTGTTTTTCTGCCTAGTGGCTCACCCTTGTCCGCAGCTGTGGTTAGGGTTCCCCAGGTCAGAGGTTAACTAACTTTTGTCTGGTTAGGGAAGTAAAGAGCCCCACTCCCACAAACAGAAGCAGATAGGGGTTCTAACCGCTCCTTATACAACTTTTAACCAACCCTGTTTCCAGCCCGACTCCAGCCTTCAGAAATTCCTGACAACCCTACTTTCTAGGGACTTCCAGGCTTCCGGGGGCACAAACTGGCTTTCTTCTCATTCACTTTACATTTTTCAGGCCTCAGCTTCTGTGTTCTCTACTCCATTCAGGCAGTACCCACGGACTCATCTGCCTACCATCCTCAAAACTTTGCTGACATCCCTCTTCTGCCATCATCCCCTCTGCTGCTCCCTTTGTCACTGCAGTTTTTATTTTGTATTCAATTATAGTCATTTTGAAAGACTTTCAGGAGGAAGCAATGATAAATGCTTGTGTTCATTCCTCCTAGTTTAACTGGAACCATTGATACAACTTTTTCCTTTTTTTCCAGAATTTCCTTTTGGTCAACAAATATTTAATGTTAATGCCAAGAAAACAAATGATCTCTTTTCATGTATTTCTTCTTGCCTATCTCAAATCTTTAATTTTATTCATTTCATTAGATTTATCTTCCTATAGAGGCATAGGATTGTGGAACTGGAAGGAACATTAAAATAACAAAATTTATTCCCTCCTTAAATAGATGTCATCCCTACCAACCTAACTCCATAAAGTTACCTCTATTTAAAATAAATATCAAAAGATATATGTCTCTATACAAGTCACTCTGAACTCTTTCTTTTTCCGCAGATCCACATCCAGAATCTGTCCAGTCTTATTCTTTTAAATTCATAAATGTCCTTTGACTGCTGATGTCCCCACCTCTGTCTGTCATTCCTTCCCTCTCTTTCATCTGGAAAACTACTCTTCATATTTTAAAACCCAGTTTAGAAAGTCACCTCTTCTATAATATCTTCCCTGTTCACTCCTTTCTTTGCCTTCCTGGCATTTTCCCAGTTTTTATACATATTATCACATATTACTGCAAATATTTGTTTGATGTCATCTCTTTTTTCCATTCATCCCCTGGTTTCCTCCCAGGCAAGAGTAACATCACCCCTCCCTGTGGCCAAGCCACACATTAGACTTGAGAACGCACTCAGTGAAAATGTCCACTTCCTGTGGCCAAGCCATGCATCAGACTTGAGGATGTACTCAATGAAAATGTGCTGTGTGAATGAAAAAGAACATCCATGACATGACAGGTTTTTAAAATGTGATATTTGTTAGCAAGAGAATAAAATAATAACAGCGAGAGATCATCCCAAAGAATGACTCTCAAGTAACCCACACAGCTCTTCATATAGTTCTAGATGAATATATACCTGTATTTATACCTGCATCTGTATCTATATAGATTTTATTCAAATAATATATTTTACACATGTTGATTACAGCATTAGTGCAAATCCTGATAACTTGAACTTTTAATTACATGAACTTGTTACTAAGTCTAATTTCAGAAGACAGGTTTATGTATAAAAAGAAAAAGGAAGCTAGGATTCAGGAAAAAGTTATAGATGATGGTATAGTTTTTGGTGTAATTAGATGTTAGCTATTATTACCCGTCCCTTTAAAATCTATATAGCATTAGCTTGAACTCCCATATCATGTTTCGTGGTAACTATGTTCTCCCTAGGATTTCTCTACATTTTCTGGGGTTGGGGAGTAAGGGTACATTTCCATAGTCACCCATAGCTTTGATTTTATGCTTCAACTAAATTATTTTACTCTGTGGAGCAAAATTTTATTGACAGTGTATGGATCACTCAGGTGGGTATATTACTCTGTAGTGGTCAGAGTTCTCAGAGAAACAGAACCAACAGGATGTACATATATAATTTCGTGTGTGTGTGTGTGTGTGTGTGTGTGTGTGTGTGTGTGTGCCAATTGGGTGAGCCAGTTCCTTAAAATAAATCTCTCTAAGGAATTTATTTTAAGAAATTGGCTCACACAACTGTGGAGGCTGGCGAGTCCAAAATCCATAAGGTAGGCCAGCAAGCTGACCGATTTCGTTCTTTCTTGGGGGAGGTCAGTCTTTTCTCTCTTAAGGCCTTCAACTGATTTGATGAGGACAGTCCACATTATAAAGGACAATCTGCTTTACTCAAAGTCTACTGTTGTTAACCTCATCTAAAAAATACCTTTACTGCAATATCCAAACTAGTATTTGGCCAAATACCTGGGTACTATGGCCTAGCCAAGTTGACACATAAAACTAACCATCACACACTTCAACACATGGCTGTGTATATTCCTTTTACTAAATCAAGCTTGGTGTATAAAATGTTGGAATCCATATTCTTAACAAGCACCCCAAAAAGGCCTTATTCCAAATAAAGGAGGAACACCACTCTTATAGTTGCCTGAGTAAAACTGCTCCAGCCCCATTCCAGACATATTAAATCAGAATTTCTGGATAGGATCTGAGCTTGCTTCCTCAAGCTTATAAAGCACTCTAGCTGATACTAATGTATCAGGATTGAGAATTATCGATTCACTGTTAAACTCCCAATTCAGATCTACCTTTACAATCTCAGTTCTTTCAAGGTACACAGATTACTCCTTTAGCAGTAAAAGTTTGGACAAGATACACTTTCCTTAGATGGAAGTTATGCTTTTAAATTACATTTCCCCTCCTTATGATGTGTTTCTTCTTATCATGTACAATTTTTAAATAGCCATTCTAGGACTTGCTTCTCTAGCTGCAGGTAATTCTATAAAACTTCTCCCACCATTTTACCAATTCCCTGCTCCTTTCACTGACGAGTGGCAGAGGTTGCACTCCTGATGATTCATGAGGTTTTCCCCACATCACTAAAAGCCCAGCATCAAGTGAGGTCTGATCTGGGCCCATCTGATCTCCTTAGCAGCTGAGATTGGAGAGCAGGGACATTAATCACACACCTAATCCACAACTGCATGGGTTTGTTCTCATGGAAGATAAAGTTCTCCTTAGGGAGCTAGAGATTGACAGTTACTAAGGCCAGATGCTAACAAAGGAATTCTGTGGGTCTTTTATTTGTTTTTTAGAACTCCACTGGATCAAGCACTTTAGTAACCTCACAATCTTCACACACTTAAGTTGAAACAAAGGAACTGCCACCATTTTCAAATATGAACTGAACTTTTTAGGATAAGTTGTTTGTTGATGATGCTGTTTTTGATTTTTGGTGCAATTATTTTTTTTCCTTGAAATACACAAGAGTGTTTGAAACTGAAGATTGAAGTAATTTTCCAGGATGATAAACAGTTTTCTAAACGGTAAGAGCCATTAGAGCTATCACAAAAAAGTCAGCCTACAAACTGCTATTGTTTCTCAACCTTTCTCCTCCTCAAGCCCATCACACAAATCAGGAGGCAGGATGCAAAGCCAGGAAAGGGTTCCACTTGCCAGCATTGCTTTACACTGCTCAACGGGCTTTTCAGAAAGGAACTTGGATATTTCAGCTGAAGACACTGAGGTCCAGAGAGGTAAATTGTCAACCTTCCCAATTTCACTTAGTCAATTATAGACTCAGGATCTGATTCAAGAATCCTAATTCCCTGTGTGTTATTACTTTCATTTCATTGCCTAAGGATTAATTGCTCCAAAATTTTTCTCTCTCCATGCTGAGCCTCTCTACTGAGCTGCAGACATAAATTTCCAATTGTTTGATCAACGTCTCTGCTGGGCTATGCTCTGGACACTTCATTCCCAACATGTCCAAAAACAAATTTAGGATCTTTTCCTTCAGTTGTCACTTTCTCTCCCTCCTGAGTTTGCTATCCTATCTAATCACAGTATGAACTAATTCTTAAAATCTACAGCCCTGTGAATCCTCCCTGAATCCTCTTTCCACTTCCTAATTTATCAATTTGACCTCTTGAAACATATCTGGAATCCCTTCTATTACTATACTTCTCCTTCTTCCCATTCCCCATTTCTCACCTTGAATACAGCCATTACACCTTTACAGGTCTCTTTGGTTGCAGCCAATTTCTTCTCTAAGCCTCCCTCTACTTCAATGGCCAAGAATTAATTTGGGAATCTGGCTCACACTGGAAAGATTCTGCCCTTTGGGCTAGACCCACATTTTGATTCTTTTAATCATAATGGCATGATAATGTCAGGATATCAAGAAATAGAAACCAGTTAACAGATTTACCCATACCCTTTTATCTCCAACTAAATGCAATGCCTACATTATAATTAGATATATTACAAATTACTTTTTTGCCTTTTGCCTGAATGTGAAAATCTTTGTGTCTGTGTTGTCCTAGACACTTGCAGGCTTGGACACAGCATATATCAAATATCAACTAACAGTTTTATGTTCAGAACTAGTCACTGGAGTTAAGTCTCATTGGTCCTTTAGCAAGGTGCAAAATCACAGAAGAGAATTTTCAGATGTTATTATTCTCCTTTGGACAAAAATACAAATATCTCACATAAGAAAAAAAAAACAGCTTGGCAGATCCCAAGAAAAAAATAGTCAAAATGGAATAATATCCTCTACTATCATAAGAAGAAAGATTGTTATAATATGGGGTGACTTATGACTCAAACTCCTCTGTCAGGGTTTCACCAGAATTCTCCATAATGTATTATTTCTATAAGCAAAGTCTTAATCCATAGCATGAAACCTTCACAATCATGGCTGCAGCAATAATTTGGTCTTATTTTTTACTATTGTCCTACCAATATTTATTCACCCATTTCACACCAGTCTACTAATTTATGGCATAAATACACATTTATTATATGATTCATTTCTTTGTTCAGGCTGTTCTCTTTGCTTAAGTGCCCTTCCAATCACAATGTATAGAAATTCTGCTTTTTCTTTCTTCCTTTTTTTTTTTTTTTTTTTTTTTTTTGAGACAGGGTGTCACTGCATTGCCCCAGCTGGAGTGCAGTGGGACAATCACAGCTCACTGCAGCCTCAACCACCCGGACTCAAGTAATACACCTGCCTCAGCCTTCCAAGTAGCTGGAACTACAGGCACATGCCACCACACTCGGTTAGTTTTTGTATTTTTTGTAGAGGTGGAGTTTCACCATGTTGCCTAGGCTAGTATTGAACTCCTGGACTCAAGCAATCCACTGGCCTTGACCTCTCAGAGTGCTGAGATTACAGGCGTGAGTCACTACGCCCAATCCTGCTCTTTAAAGTCCACCTCCTCTGTCATCTTTTATTCTCCATAATATCCATTTCCCACCAAAATAAATTTTAAAAAATAAATGTTTCCTCTGTTTTACAGTCAGTGTCCCTTTGTTTCTATCAGTAGCTTAACACTTAGCTCTTTGCACTGAACTTGTGTGCAGTAGACTAGAGGTTCCTAGAAGACAAAACTGCAGCTTCTTTGTCTTTGGGTACATGGTACCTGGTACACAGAAGCCAGTCAGTAAATGTTTGTGAAACTGAACTGCAAAATCATCTTCTGTTTTTCAGGTTCCATATCTGGGTAATATTAGTGACCCCAGATTTGGAAGGCTGCTGTAATCTACAAATATTGAACATTGTCTCTGGAAGGCCTACAGTATGTAAGGACTAAATGAGATAAAGAAAGGAGAAAGGCTTTGTGAACAGTAGGCAAACAAACTAACAAAATCAAGGTATAATTATTATCAGAATTACCCTAAACCTATAATCGATGATTTTTAAAGATAAAGTAAGCAGTAGAATGCACAAAGACCCAACATTCTCTGCTGCTGCACAGATACAGCCTGGAGAACGACAGCCATCCTGTTGAACATTTAAAGGACGAATCTTCTTCCTTCAATGAATGCCTGAAAAGGGGGTGAGAAAGAAAGGTAGGGAAGAAAGGGTAAATGCAGTTTTCAAAAAATAAAGCTTGTTGAGAAGAAATGGATGTGAGAAAAGAGCTAGAAAAGAAAAAAATGAGAAAGAAGGAAACAACCAAGAAAGATGGATGAAGAAAGAAAGAAGTAAGAAGAAAAAGGAAGGAAACTAATATATCCATGGGATGTTTGCATGGCATTAGATGGACAACATGCTTCTTTACATAGGTGCAGAAATGAGAAAGGTTGATGGAGACAGAAAAGCCAAGGCAGGTATTATTGGGTCGAGAATCCTTTGGGTTCACTTAGGCAGTTCATTTCCTAAGGCGCAGCTCCTAGACAGGCATTTCCAGTGACGCCAACTCTCCCTTATGAGATATCATAAAACCTATTTAAAGAGAGGAAACCTAAAGTGCAATAGGAAAGATTTATTAGTAATGTTGTAAATAAAATATGTTTCCTTTTGCTTGAATGATCTCAGCAGATCTGTCTCTTGCTCTGTCGTCAGGACGGAGTTTCTGAAGGGCATCTCTGGAGAGCCCTCTTAGAATGGGATCAGCTGTACAACGGTCCCTAGGCACCATTAACTTAGACACAGCCCCAATTTGGATTGGGAAAAAGCTCAATCTTTTAAAAATACGGTCTTTTTGATAAGACCCAAGAGGGGTAAATATATACATATATACATATATATTTTAAACCAAATAGCATACTTTCTCTGTCCAAGAAGTCAGCATTTTTCATGTGTCCTCCATGAGACAGGGGCTCCCCCTTTACAAGCTGTGAACTTTTGTCCTGTTCGTTCACACAGCAGGATCATTTCTGTCCATGCACACCTGGACCAGGCCTGCCCGAGAATTGCTCAGCTAATGACCCTGTACTGGCCAGATTTGCTTTGTGTGGAATCAACTTTCACAGACGAACTTTTTTTCTCTCTAAGATGACTTCCCTCCACTTCAGATTCTTGTCCTTAACATATTTTGCACAGAAATAAGGTATTTTAGAGTTGGGAATATGGGAGAGAAAAGGGAGATCAATGGACCAAAGTTCTCCAGATGTAAATAAGCATAGTAAATTCATGCGCTAAAACTGCTTTCTCACTCTTGACTGTGTACTGGCCCCGAGAAACACATGTGTTTCAGAAAGGAAAGTAACAATACCTGATATTTATTAAGCATCTATTTCATGCCAAGCACTGAGATAAATGCTTTCCCTGTGTCTTCAATTTTATCCTCATAACACACTGCGTGTTCTTATCATCCCCTTTTTACAGATCCCCCAATTCACCCTTAATGAGGTTAAGGAACTCACCCAAGGTTACAGAGTTAATCCCAAGTGGCAGGTCCAGTACTACTGTGGTCTCAATGTTTGTGTTCCCCCCAAATTACTATGTTGAAACTTAATCACCAAGGTGATAGTATTAGGAGGTGGGGCCTTTGGGAGGTAATTAGGTCATAGTAGCAAAGGCTTCATGAATGGCACTAGTGTTCTAATAAAAGAGGCCCCAGAGAACTTCCTTTCCCCTTCTACCATATGAGGACATAGCAAGAAGACCCCATCTATGAACCAGAAATGGGACCCTGACCAGACATTAAATCTGCCAGCACCTTCATCTTGAACTTCCAGCCTCCAGAACTATGAGAAATAAATGCCTGTTACTGGAAAGCTACCCAGTTTATGGTATTTCGTTGTGGCAACCCTAACAGGCGAAGTACTAAATTGAGATGTTCTTAATGACTACACTTAGCTGCCCAAAGAGCAACTATCAGAAACAAAAATTATTTTTAAATGTATTAGATTCTCCTTTCCTATTCTTGAGAGACAACACTTCTCCAACATCCCGGGATATGCCATGGCAAGCCCTACCTGTATACTTCTGTGTTTTTAAGGCATTCTTACAGGTTCATTTTATTCTCCCAACAAATATATGGAATAGTTAGAGAAGGTTGTGAATTTATTGGTAGATAAAATAACTGAATTTTATTTGGGGACTATCTCAGCCAAATGCCATAAGCTTTGCTAGCACTACAGAGTGCACTGACACATAGTAGGTATTCAATAAACATTCGAGGAATTAATGAAGAGAACCAAGGAAAGTGATACCAGCCAGGACTTCCTTGGATATCTTCCTGAATTCACTGAAGAACCATTGAAGGATTAAATGTGGAGAAGGATGTGAAGGAGGCAACGCAAGGCAAGGAGACTTAGAAGAAGTCTGCTGCAGTTATCCAGGCGGGAATGGGGCTTCCTCAAGTCAGATTTGATTGTGGAAATGGAGATAATTAAACCGGCTTGTGAGACAGTAAATGACAGGACTTGGTTAACTACGAATGGTCAGAGGGAGGAAACACTCATAAATATTAATGTCTGGGATTTTAGAAAAAGAGTATGAGTGAATGGCCTCTTCTCCATATGCTTTATGTATTTTTACCTATTCCCCCATTATGATAATCATCTTACAGAACTTAAATTGCTCTTTTACAAGCCCATCTCCTTTATTAGATCCTCATCTCCTTGAAGGTGAGAAGCATGTGTAACTCATTGCTATATCCCCTAATGCTTAATGTTTGCTGTAAAATGAGTAAGAATGAAGAAATAATTCAGATGTGATTTGCCCTCAGGCCAGGTGGACATCAATTCCTTTCTTTGCTTTTTGACCCTCAGGCCACCTTTCCTATACCAACTTAGACTTTTGCATGAATGAGATCCCTTCAGGTTAGATTCTGCTTGAAGGGAATTTCTGTTATTGCCACAAAAATGAGCACAGGTCTAGCGGCCCAAGGCCAAAATAAAATCAGCCTATGGAAAAATAGTAACCTTAACTTGAATTACAATACATGAACTGGTGCTGTACTGCCCCAGGTCCCTGAGGCTTGGTGCCTTCAGATGCATCATTGCTAAGCCATAAATGAATAAGGCAAGGTCTGAGAGAGAGAGAGAGAGCTGTAGATAGGTAAGAGTGATAAGGGTCTAATAATTTTTTTTTATCTGAACTTTCTGCAAAGCAAAATGAGCCCACCTCCTTTCATTGTCCTGAGCTGAATGTGTGTGTGTGTGTGTGCGTGCATGTGCATATGCATGCATGAGCACATATCGCCCTAAAGATACTAGCAAATTTGGTTGCCATATTTTCCCATTACCTAATTTTCTATTTACACACATACCCAAACATGGTCATATCTCTTTAAATGGAAAACAATGTGAATTTTCTTTGAAGATTTAAAGCTTGAAATTGTCATACTCAGGGTATATATTTTGCACAACCATTATTTTTCACAAGGTAGCAAACCACAGCTCAAGAGAGCAGAAAAATTGCTTTTGTTATATGGGGACTTCAATTTCTAATAACAGTGCAATGGGAAATAATCATTTTCCCCTGCCCATTGAATGTATATACTGAGCAAGGCAAGGTACCAACCAGTGCCTGCAGCTACTTATTCAGGACCAGGCCCAGCCAGACAGCAGACGGAAGGCTGTAGAGGAGATACAAATAGCCTAATAACTATTTTTGTTCTTACTACCCTCTCTTACTCCTCACCTTTTACTTTTACTCCTTTTCACTGAAAACTAACATTTATTCACTTGTCTCCTGTATCAATGCTATTGAGAAAAATAGCCCACCTTGCTTTATTGGGATTGCCTATGTTTTTGGCAAAAGTGCCTCACTCATAAAGGGGAAGCAATCTCTAGACTAGAAAGCCTGCAAGCTTATACCAACTGCCCACTCCTAAGCATGCTGATTTGGGTGCATGAGGAGACATTTTTAGTTTTAAAAAAGGGAGAAAGAAATCACTAAGTGTAACATATTCAGCATCAGCTAAAACATCATTGAGTAGGCCCACAGTCACTCAATATTATTTAATATTACCGGCTAATGTTCAGATAGAGACTTTGGGTCACATAGGTATAGAACTAAATTCAACTCTCACATTCACTAGGTCTGTGATCTCAGGAAGGTAATATAACCTCCTAGAGCATCAATGTTATTATTTGTGAAACTGGGTAATAATAGCTATCTTCTGTGTTTGTGGTGTATCTGACACAATATTTGGCTTATATTAGGTGTACCATCATTGGCAGTTAACATTAATGTTATTGTTATTATATTAAATCAGGATCCTCCATTCACATAAAAGGATCTATATCCTCAGATATTGGCCCATTTATCTCCCATCAGCAAGGATACATTGTTCATTAAGACATCTTATTTTAGCTTGGGCCACCTAGGGCACTCTAAGCTCTCTTTTTGCATACATGGAATTGACAAGAATACTCAGTGTCCCTGTCCATAGACTCCAGGGATTCTAGCCTTCTTAGGAAACTCTAAGGTGATTTCCTTTGTGCAAAGCTCAGCTACCTCTAAGTGGCAAAAGCTCACTCAGCAACAGGATCACAGAGTGAAGTTTCTTCTCATTCTCTGCTGAAACCTGCTATGTATTAACTTACTTGTGTCATCTAAAATCTGCTTCTTCATCTTGTATCTCCATGTGGTGCATAGAGCTTGGTACATGGTAGGTACCCAGTAAATGATGAATTGATTGAATATCTTTTCCTTTTTTTTTTTTTTTTCAGCTTCTAGAAACATCCACATCATGATTAAATATCTTTTTCAAGTTCTAAAGAACCACTATCCTAAATTAAGACTTTGGGGAATCATTCAGAAAGGAAAGGTGTGAGAATTGGGTAGGTACTCCAACAGTGTCTACTACATTATTCTATCCAGAGTCTTTGCAAAACTCACCTTGTTCCTTATTGTTCTGAATTTAGGGTAATGTTGGCCATTCTGATCACTTGGCAATAACCAGGCTTTTTTTTTTTTTTTTTTTTTAGACGGCGTCTCACTCTGTCGCCCAGACTGGAGTGCAGTGGCGCGATATCGGCTCACTGCAGCCTCCACCTCCCGGGTTCAAGCTATTCTCCGGCCTCAGCCTCCCGAGTAGCTGCGACTACTGGCACGCATGCCACGACCGGCTAATTTCTGTATTTTTACTAGAGATGGGGTTTCACCATGTTGGCCAGGATGATCTTGATCTCTTGACTTGGTGATCCGCCCGCCTCAGCCTCCCAAAGTGCTGGGATTACAGGCGTGAGCCACCGCGCCGGGATCCAGCCAGGTTTTTAAGCTTCATGTGCTGGAGGTTATTTCCATCCTGAGGCTATACTGGCAATTTGTTTAAGCTGCCACCTGGTGGCGCTTGATTTATGGCCTCAAGATCTGGAAAGCCTAGGTCCCCACAGGCAAGATAACAATACAAAAAATAGAGCACGTTTGGAACACACTTTTGAATTAACCTGGGCTATTTCTCCAAAAATTAAAATAGTAGAAATTTCAAAATTGAATTTCTATTATATTGTATTAAGTTGGAAATTATATATTAAGCACTTATTTGAGGTATACTCATGATAAATGGTACCAAAGGGACTTAAAGTTGTAAAATCGTCTGAACCAAAATTTTAAAGTTTTTTAGTCAGTTCCTTTCTTGTGAATTTGAAAAATACAGTATATTTGCCTTGCATATTTCTCTAAGTAATTGTGAGGATTAGATGAAATAATGATGTGAAAGTCTTTGTAATCTGTGAAGTGCAACACAAATGTTAGTCATTAGTGTTATTTCTCCAGTCAGAGAGGCCTTCTAGAGACACATTTCATTAGCTAAAACGTCAACATTTCTGCGTTGATCACTATGTTCTAAAAGAGTACACATGAAAAGATATGCAACTTCCATAATATTGGGCAAGAAATGTTAAAAAATGAACACTCGCATATTCTGAGCCTCCACGGCCAGGAAAGAGGAGGTTGTCTAATGACATTTATCTGTAAGAAGTCAGAAGTATCAGAGATTCATATTTCCTCCCAAAGTAGAAAAGCAGTTTTCAATTGGGACTTTAATTAGAAAGTGATCCTTTTCTCCCAAGGGAGTTTGAATTACCCCCATCCTTTGCCCTAGCATGTTGGAGAAGGATGTGTGCACACCCAGGGAGAACACCCAGACTAAGAAGGCAACAACATGGAGCATTATGTAGTTATTCCTGGTCCAAAAAGAGAGGCAGAGCTTCTGTTCTCCACTGCACTGAGTCCCTAGGTCCCAGACTTGACCTACCACCCAGCCAGAAACAACAACAAAAAAGCAGAACAAAATATTGAAAACAATGGCTTTCACACATCATACAACCTACAACCTAGGACCGTGACCCTTGAGACAAAGAAACAAAGGCAGCCCTGTGAATAACTTGGCTTTCTGCCTGGAAGCACGTGGATCAGGGAAGGATACTCCAAGCACAGTACAACCATCTTGCTGAGTTGAGGAGGGAGATCAGAGGTGGTGATGAATGAGAGGGCTCAAATTTGAGGATCAGAGTACTGGAGAGGAGGGAGGTACACAGAAGAAGAACTTCAGAAACCTGTGAAAGAGTCCCCTGGCAACTGTGCCAAATACTAAGCTGTATATGTGTACACAAGTCAGTCAAAGAACTACTTCTACCAGGAGCTGCAGCTGAACAATTCCAGAAGTTCACATAAGGTGTAAGGTAGGGGTGTGTGTGTGTGTGTGTGTGTGTGTGTGTGTCTGTGCGTCTATGTGTGTCTGTGTGTGCATGAGAGAGAGAGAGAGAAAGAGAGATACACAAACAGAGAAGACGGAGGCAGACAAGGATCAAGCATCCTGAAGTTCATTAATGTGTGACAATAATGGAATCAAGAAAAGTATCAATAGAATCTAATTTCAAAGATTAGACCAAAATATAGACTATTCTCTTGATAAGATGTCTGCATTAAGCAAGAATCCATGGTAATTAATACATAGTACTACAAAGTGTGGGGTCAGTGATTCTCAACAAATCTTTGGGTGGCTTTGTAAAGTCCTAAGTATAAAATCACTGGGTTATTGTTATAAATATAGATTTTATGTAACTATTCTGGCAGGAATCAGAATTATGTTCCTGGAATAAGGAAAACCAAATGAGCACAGAGCTGATTTTTATCTTGTGAGCATCCCTTCTTTTTCATCAGTTACTAATATAAGCATGCTCCCATTGTGTGCCCTGGTGCTTCTCCAAAACCAACCTGAATCTTCAACCAACATGGCTCTTCCTCATGACCTGAAGGATTAGGACATGACCTTCAGGATTTCAGACACCTGTCTTTATTATTTACTGTCCATGCCATGGTTGTGGTATATACTCTTAGTATAACTCCTAGTAAGCAGTAACCTCACCAGATCATTCCTGACAATATTGGTTTTTTTTTTTTTTTTTTTTTTTCTGGAATCCTATACATCAAAGATATACAATAGATTATAAAAATTTTCTAAGTCAATATCATACTGCAGAGAGATAACAATTCTGAAAAGCCCAAGATCACAAACCAGCTTATGCCAGAGATGGCCTTTCTGCTTAAAGACCGTATCAGCAAAGAGAGCCAGACCCCTATTTAGAGTTTCCTATTTGGTCAAAATGTTCCTTGTGGAAGGGATTAATAACAGGGAAATAGAAAACCTAGTCAGTATGGTTAGCCTGCTCCTCACAAGCTCACAACATATCCCAGAGGAGTGGGTACTCAGTCTCCTTTGTTAGTTATCAGAATCACACATGCCTTAAAATTCCTTCCTTCATTAAACATTTGCTGAGTATTACAGCAAGTGGATCAGTCATGATTGCGAGGTGTTGAAAAACAAGAAAGTGCGTGTATTTCATTTGCTTTCTTTAGTAACTTCAACATTACCTATATGCCATGTAGCCTTAAAATAGCCATCGGCAGGAAGTCAGAAAAGCTATCAATGAAGATAAAGAATGCCACTAAACTGCAATTGTCATGAAAACAAGAACCTAGTCTGATTTTACACAACTGTACCCTCAACAGAGTATAATTTCTGGCATATGGTAGGTGCTCAAGAAATTTAAATTCTTATCTACCTCCTCACTTTCTCCATCCTCATTCAGACAAGCAGGTCTTTGTCATTCTTCTGTCCATTCATTATTGACTATCTCCCATAACCCTGGCACTTGATATGTGTCAGTTAAGGTTGAATCAGGGAAACCAAACCACTAAAAGATTCTCATTCTCTCTCTGTCTCGTGTGTCTGTGTGTGTGTGTGTGTGTGCATGCATGTGGTGTGTTTTCTTATAAAAAGATTTCTTACAGACATTGGACTTATGTGGCTGTGGTTGCTGGTTAAGTGGTCCCAGTAAATTTGTTGTCTTCAGGACTGATGCTAAAAATTGAAGTCCACAGGCTAGACAGTGGGGAAAATAAGATGGATGTTAAATAAGAGAGAGCACGGATAAGTCAGAAGGCAAAAGCACACAGTGGAGCTCACAAGAATGAACTGGAACCTTCCAGTTGCTGTTGCCCCGATCTTGATCTCATCGTTAGCAATGGGCAAAACTGGGACGGAATGACAAAGTTCCCTTTCCACTCCAGTATTACAGAAAAAAAAAAAATCTACGGCCGGGCACGATGGCTCAACCTGTAATCCTAGCACTTTGGGAAACCTAGGTAGGTAGATCACCTGAGGTCAGGAGTTTAAGACCAGCCTGGCCAATGTGGCGAAACCCTGTCTCTACCAAAAATATAAAAATTAGCCAGATAATGTTGGCACACACCTGTATCCCAGCTACTTAGGAGGCTGAGGCAGGAGAATTCCTTAAACTCGGGGGGGTGGGGGTTGCAGTGAACCAAGATTGTACCATTGCAATCCAGTTTGGGCAACAAGAGTAAAACTCCATCTCAAAAAAAAAAAAATCAAAATAGATGCTAATATAGGAAGCAGAGTGAATGGACCAACACACTGTTTCAGGACATAGCAAAACACAAGAGTAGACGTTAGGAAAGAGTTAATCACTGCTAGAGCACGGTTGTAGCTAAAAACCTAGTGAGAAAGACACTGGAGGCACTTCTAGTAAGACAAAGAAGCCCTTAAACAGGTCTGTAAGAAGGCCTGCCTTTGAAAAATGAGCATCAAATCTTCTAGAGGAATCAAGATAGGCAGAGCCACCACACAATTGCAAGAAACACAATTCATACAGAATGTAACGTAAACATGCCACCAGAATTGCGCAACACAATGGTTCTGAAGTTAGCAGGCCATTTGCTAGACCGTTTAGCTACACATATGCTACAGAGAATAGTACAACTTCAAACAAGTTGGGACAATTGAATAAGTAGATAAATACTCAAGAGGGACTACTCCGATTTGCATGGATATTTACATGTTAATCAGTCCTCCCCAGCCAAAAGTACACACACAAAAACACACATATCCCCCACATAAGCTTACGCCATGCAGAAAAAGTTGAGAACTAGAATGTGAATTTGTTTACGCTCTGTGGTTATTGGTGCTGCTAATACTGTCATACATGTGTTTGGCAGGCTGTGTAGAAGTGAAATTCTTGACGGCAATTAAAGTCTTTCAGTAAGTCTCATCTTATTTTGAAAGGTGAGTTTCTTAATGGAATGTTACCACACTACATAGCTGCAGTTATTAGGAACTGTCCATCTCACACGCTGAGTAAGAACAGGAAGGAAATGTGTGCTGTAATAGGAAGAACGGTTCCATTTATGGAAATGATGAATAGCTTCCAAAAGGCAGGGTCATTTATAACAATAGGTGTCAGAAGGTTTGGTGCATGAACAATAGACTGAGCCTGATAATATCCGGAGGGAAAGGCCGCCGTTGTGACAGGTGGGCAGGCAGTCCCAGGGACACTGCATTATTAAACATTTCTCATATCAGGCAAGCAGCCCATTTATAGTGCTGAGCTCTGGAAGGATCCCGCCTCCACTTCACTGTAGCTAAGCTGGAAGTGCAAAGCAGGAGGGGCAGGAGTGGACTTTTTTTTCCCATCAACACATACCTTGTATGTAGGGAATGAATAACCCATTCCACTCAAAAAATGGATAATCTATTCCAGTCACCTCTGATGCACTCCCATATAAAAGAACCTATTCCACTTGAAAAACCTAAAAATGCTTTTTAAGAATTTGACTCATCATTCTCATTTGGAAACTTCCTGAGCTATGTCTTCTTCTTGACCCTGTTAGGCCCAGGAAAGCTAAGAAATTGGTCTGAGCATTCAGAGTGTAACATTATTCAGGTGGGCCAAGAAAGGAAACCAAGTCTCTGTCTCTAATAACGAGTCTATGAACTTACCTCCTCATCCTTGCAACTTGTGTATCCTCAGTCCAGTACTGTAATGCTCCTGGGAATGTCCTTTATTTTACATAAGGAACAAAATACCAGCTGTTCAAAAGGGACTGGAATAATCTGTTCTCTCTCACAACAGATGAACAACTCCTCCAATCTGAGAATCATTTAAATTTTGTCCTATTATAACTTATAATGATTAAAGGGAAGAATGCTCATTAAATCCACTGGATATAAAATACCTCCAATATTATTGTTCTTTCCAAAGTTGGCCTGCATTTGAAAATGTAAATGACATGGAGACAATGCAGCATAAGCACTCTACAGAACCTAAGGTCAAGTGTACAGGAGAGTGGAGATGTGTTAAACATTTGCTTATAAAGCTTTCAGGCATCAGGAATGGGCCTATTATAATACCTCCAAGCTCCTAACTCATTCCACCATAGAATCATTGACCATTAGAACTGATAACCACAGGGGAGGTCATTCAGTGCAATCTCCTTTCATGTATGTAGTAACTAATAATTTAGGTCAAGGAACTTTTCCAATGATGCTCAGAGACACAGGAATCCCAGGCTAGGGCCGTCTCAATTTACTTTGCTGTGTCCTTCTAAGTTAAAAACTATGAGAAGCTGGAGGTCTTTAAGATAAGAATAATCCATCGTTTTCCTTAGGAGGGTTCAGAAATTAAGAAATGGCCTTGAGGCAGATCACTGGACTCACTTTTCTACCCTAAGCTCATTCTTCCCACCACATCCCTGCCCAGATCCTATAATATAATTTGCAGATGTTTAAAATTCTTTTCAAATGAGCTCTGCTTCAAGGGCCTAAAGAGTATGCTGGTGATTCAAAGCTACATTATCTCTTTTCTTCATTAAGAGAGATGCTTACATAACCACTGGCTCTTCATTTAAGAGACCAGGTGGCAATGGCTTAATCATCACAGCCATATCAAAATATAAATTTGTGAATCTAGCTGTATGACAACTATCTTTCACACCAGACTCCAGGCTTCTTCTTTGTCTCCTGGGCCTATTCTGCTTCCCATTCCTAACTGCCCAACTGCAGTTGCTAAATATTTTAGTAGTAGCCTAACCCACAGTAAGGTTTTTGGAAGATTCAAATACCCCTGCAGCAAAAGCATGGACATTTTTATTTTTCAGCTGTGTCACTGAGATTTAATTGACTGACAATAAACTGAACATATTTATAATATTTGGTAAGTTTGTACATATCTAGGAACCTGTGAAAGCATCAGCACAGTTAAGATAGTTTTCTTAGTCTGCTTGTACTGCTATCACAAAATACCATGGACGGGGTGGTTTAAACAACACACTTATTTCTGACAGTTCCGGAGTCTGGGCAGTCCCAGTTCAAGGTGCCAGCAGATTTTGTTCTTGGTGAGGGATCTCCTGCTGCCTTGCAGATAGCTGCTATCTCACTGTGTTCACATGACCTCTTTGTGTGTGAGAAGAGAGAGAAATCTGTATTCTTTTTCTTACATGGGCACTAATTCCATCATGAGGATGCTATCTTGATGACCTGATTTAAATCTAATCACTTCCCGAAGGTCCCACCTCCAAACACCATCACCCTGAGAGTTAGGGCTTCAACATATCAGTTTTGAGGGGACACAAATATTCAGGCCATAAAAACAGTGAATATATCCCATTCTTTCAAAAGCTTCCTATATTTTCTAGAGTTTTTGTTTGTTTGTTTTTTGAGGTAGAGTCTCACTCTGTGACTGAGGTTGGAGTGCAGTGGTACAATCTCGGCTCACTGCAACCTCTGCCTCCTGGATTCAAGTGATTCTCCTGCCTCAGCCACCCAAGTAGCTGGGACTACAAGTGCATGCCACCACACCTGGCTAATTTCTTTGTATTTTTAGTAGAGATGGGGTTTTGCCATGTTGGCCAGGCTGCTCTTCAGCTCCTAACCTCAGGTGATCCACCTGCCTTGGTCTTCCAAAGTGCTGGGATTATAGGTGTGAGCCACTGCACCCAGCCTAGAGCTTTATAGAAATGAAAACATACAATATGTATTTTTGGTCTAATTTCTTTCACTTGGTACAGTTACTCAGATTCCCTCATGTTGTTGCATTTATCACCAGTATCAATAGTTCATTCCTTTGTTTTATCTGAGTAGTATCCCATTGTATACAGACACCACAAATTGCATATATGTTAATTGGTGATGAATATTTGGGTTGTTTCCAGTTTGGGGCTACTAGAAATAAAGCTGATGTAAGCATTCATATGTCAATTATTGTATGGATACACATGCTTGTTTCTGTTGGGTAACTATCTAGGAATGGGATAGCAGGATCATACAGTAGTTGTATATTTAACTTTTCAAAAGACTGTCAATCTGTTCCAAGGTGGTTGCACTATTTTATAATACTACCAGCAATGTTTCTCCACATCTTTGCCGACACTTTTTAATGGATTGTGTTTTGGTGTTACAAATAAGAAATCTTTGCCTGACCCACAGTCACAAAGATTTCCTAGTATGTTTTATTCTAGAAGTCTACATTTATGTTTATGTTTACACTTAGGAAAATGTCCATTTGGGTTAATTCTGCATATGGTGTGAATAAATGGATCAAGATTCTTCTCCCCTCCCACATTTTTTGTTTTTGCATGTGGCTATCCAGTTATTCCAGCACAATTTGTTGAAATGTTTACTCTATCTTGATAGAATTGCTTTTGTACCTTTGTCAAAGATAAGATGTCCGTATATATAACGTTCTATTTCTGGACTCACCATTCTGTGCCATTGACTTGTCTATTCTTATACTAGTACAATTATTATTTTTATTATTGTAGCTTTGTAATAAGTCTTTGTAATAAATCATAGTATTTAGTCCTCCAACTTTGTTTTCCATTTCTAAAGTTGCTTTGGCTGTTCTAGGTCTTCACTTTTCCCTTTGAATTTTAGAATCAAGTTGTCAATTTCTCAAAAAAAAAAAAAGTGACGAGATTTTTATTGTGATTGGATTGACTCTTTGGATGAATTTGAAGAAATTGACCTATTAACAATCTTGAATTGTCTTATATAAACACAATATATATCACCATTTATTTAGATCTTTTAAAATTTCCCTTTTTTTTAGTTTTTCACTGTACAAATCTTGCACATCTGTTGTCATAATTATCTCTATGTATTGAATAGAATGCTACTGCAAATGGGATTATAATTTTAATTTCTAATTGTTGATTGCTAATACCATATATTTTTATGTGTTGACCTTGTATTCTGCAATTTTGCCAAACTTACTTATGGATTATAATTGTTTTCTATAGATCATTGTGTTTTCTATATATCTCATTATATTATTTGAAAATATAGTTTTCTTCTTTGCAAATATGGATGCCTCTTACTTATTTTTCTTGCTTTATTATAGTGGCTAGAAAATCTAGTGCAATGTTGAATAGACATGGTAAGAAGTGACAATTTTATTTCATTCCTGATATTATAAGGAAAGTGTTCAGTCTCAAAATTGTTAGCTGTAGGGTTTTTATAGATCACTGAATTAGTTTGCTGGTGTTCCTATAACAAAACGCCACAGATTGCATGGCTTAAACCACAGAAATTTATTTTCTCACAGTTCTAGAAGCTAGAAATACAAGATAAAGGTTTAAACAGGGTTGGCTTCTTCTGAGGTCTCTCTTTTTGGTTTGCAGATAGCCTCCTTTTCCCTATGCCTTTGTTCTTTGCAGGTATATGCCCAAATTTTCTCTTCTTATAAGGACACCAGTCATGTTAGATTAGAACCGACACTAATGTTCTTCTTTTAACTTAATTCCCTCACCAAAGAGCCTATCTCCAAATACAGTCACATTCTGAACAATTCGGAGTTAGGACTTCAAAATATGAATTTTGAGAGGATACAACTCAACCCCTAACAATGTCCATTATCAAGTTGAGGAAATTCCTGTTTCTAGTTTGCTGAGAATTTGTCTTGGGAATGGATGCTGGATTTTGTTAAATCTTGTTTTTGCATCTATTGAGGTAATCATACTTTCTTTTTAGTTTTTTTAAATATAAAACACATTGAATAATTTTTAAGTGTTAAATATATCTTATATCGTGGAATAAATTCCTGCTGATCATAGTATATTACTCTTTTTATGTATTTCTGGATTTCATTCACTAACATTTTTTAGAATTTTTGTGTCTGTGTTCATGAGGCTGGACTCTTTCTTTCTTTCTTTCTTTTAGGTACTGCCTTTGTCAGGTTTTGATACATGGGTAATGCTGGCCTCAGAAAAGGAGTTGAGAAGTATTGAACAACCTGGATAAGTTTGTAAAAAGTTGGGATCACTTCTTCCTTAAATGCATTGAGAAATCACTGGTAAAACTGTCTATTCCTGTATTTGTGAGATGATTAGCTATGAATATAATTACCTTAATAAATATAGGGGATCATCCAGGTTATCTTTTTCTCTTGAATGGGCTTCCAAAGTTTGTGTCTTTCAAGGAATTTGACCGTTTCAGGTAATTGTCAAATTTATTCACACAAAGTAATTTATAATATTTCCATATTACTGTATATAGAATCTGTAATGATGTCAACCCTCGAAATTTTATTTTTCCAGTAACTGCTACTAAATTCACTCAAACAAACTTCCTTATCCCTTTGGTGAGCAGGTGTCTTAAATGGGCTGACCTGTAAATTTGATCTATAAACTTTCTGATCTGTATGTTTTTAGTAACTTTCAGTTACCAAATCAAACCAGTCCAGTAAGTATTTCACTCTCAATATGAGATTATGTAAAATGACCAAATCTATGACATATTGGCATTTCTGAGAGAAAAGAAGAGAAAGTAAGCAACTTGGAAAACATACTTGAGGACGTAATTCAGGAAAATTTCCCCAATCTCGCCACAGAGATCAATACGCAAATACAAGAAATCTAGAGGTGAACTTCTGCAAGATACTACACAAGATGACCAACCCCAAAGCACATAGTCATCAGACTATCCAAGGTCAACACGAAAGAAAAAAATCTTAACGTCAGCTAGAGAAAAGGGTCATATTGCCAAAAATAAAAATTCATTAGACTAATAGTGGATTTCTCAGTGGAAACCTTATAAGCCAGAAGAGATTGGGGGCCCGTTTTTAGCATTCCTAAGGGAAATAAACGCCAGCCAAGAATTTCATACCTTCCCAAAATAAGCTGCACGAACAAAGGAGAAATATAGTCTTTCCCAGAGATGCAATTGCTAAGGGAATTCATCACCACCAGATCAGCCCTACAAGTGATGCTGAAGGGAGTTCTTAATATGGAAACAAGAACAATGCTACCACAAAAGTACATGCA
Source organism: Rhinopithecus roxellana (assembly GCF_007565055.1). Taxonomy (NCBI): domain Eukaryota; kingdom Metazoa; phylum Chordata; class Mammalia; order Primates; family Cercopithecidae; genus Rhinopithecus; species Rhinopithecus roxellana. The sequence continues at coordinate 59,100,647 of NC_044564.1, read as the reverse complement.
AGCACACAGCCCACAAACACTATAAAGCAACTGCACAAACTACAAAGCAATAGGCAACAACTCTATGACAGGAACAAAACTTCACGTATCAATATCAGCCTTGAATGTAAATGGCCAAAATGCTCCACTTTAAAGATACAGAGTGGCAAATTAGATAAAAAAGAAATAAGATCCATCCTTCTGCTGTCTTCAAGAGACTCATCTCACATGCAATGATATCTGTAGGCTCAGAGTAAAGAAATGGCAAAAGATCTACCATGTAAATGGAAAACAAAAAAGAGCAGAGATCACTATTCCTGTATCAGATAATATAGACTTTAAACCATCAAGTTTAAACCAACAGTACTTTAAATCAACATTAAAAAAAAAATACATAAATAAAGGACAAAGAAGGGCATTAAATAATGATAAAGGGTTTTATTCAACAAGAAGATTTAAACATACCCACCCAACGTTGGAGGACCCAGATTTATAAAACAATTACTCTCAGACCTAAGAAAATGCTTATCTGGCCACATGATAATAGAGGGGGACTTCAAGGCCCCACGGACAGCATTTAAACATGTCATTGAGACAGAAAACTAACAAAAACACTGGACTTAAACTTGGCACCTGACCAATTGGACCAAGTAGACACTTACAGAACATTACATCCAACAACCACAGAATATACATTCTTCTAATCTGCACCTGGAACATGGCTCAAGATTGACCACACACTCAGTCATAAAGCAAGTCTCAATAAATTCTAAAACATCAAAATCATAACAACCATACTCTTGGACTACATTGGAATAAAAATAAAAATCAATACCACAAGGAATTCTCCAAACCACATAAATACATGGAAGCTAAACAACTTGCTCCTAAATAACTTCTGTGTAGATAATGAAATTAAAGCAGAAATCAAAAAATTATTTGAAACAAATAAAAATAGAGACAAAACATACCAAAACCTGTGGGATATGGTAAAAGCAGTATTAAGAGGAAAGTTTATAGTGCTCAACACCTACGTCGAGAAGATAGAAAAATCTCAAAATAACAACCTAATCTCACACCTAAGGTAACTAGAAAAACAAGTTAAAAACTAAACTCAAAGTGAGCAGAAGAAAAGAAATACCTAAAATCAGAGCAGAACTAAATGAAATTGAGACTCCAAAAACCATACAAAGGATCAACAAGACAAAAAATTGGTTCTTTGAAAGGATAAGCAAAATTAATAGACCAGAAAAAAAGAGAAAAGAGTCAAATAAGCATAATCAGAAATGACAAAGGTGGCATTACAACCCATCCCACAGAAATTCAAAAGATCCCTCAGACACTACTATGAAAATCTTCATCCACAAAAAGTAGAAAATCTAGAGGAAATGGATGAATTCCTGGAAACACACAACCTCCCGAGACTGAACCAAGATGAAATAAAGATTCTGAACAGACCAATAATGAGTAATGAAATTGAATCAGTAATTTTAAAAACTATCAACCAAAAAAAGCCCTGAACCAGAAGAATTCACAGACAAATTATACCAAATGTGTTAGTCAGGGTTCTCTAGAGGGACAGAACTAATAGGTTTTATACATATATATACACCTACATACATATACACACACACACATATACATATATATCTATCATACATACATATATACACATATACATATACATGTGTGTTTATATGTATGTATATATATGTATATATGTGTGTATACATATATGTATATACGTATATATGTGTGTATACATATATGTGTATATATGTGTGTATACATATATGTGTATATATGTGTGTATACATATGTGTATATATGTGTGTATACATATGTGTATATATGTGTGTATACATATATGTGTATATATGTATATAGGAGTTTATTAACAAGTATTAACTCATACGATCACAAGGTCCCACAAGAAGCCATCTGCAAGCTGAGGAGCAAGGAAGCCAGTCCAAGTCCCAAAGCTGAAGAACTTGAAGTCCAATGTTTTCAGGCAGGAAGCATCCAGCACAGAAGAAAGATGTCGGCTGTGAGGCTAAGCCAGTCTAGTCTTTTCACATTCTTCTTCTGCCTGCTTTTTATTCTGGCCATGCTGACAGCTGATTAGATCATGCTCACCCAGATTAAGGGTGGGTCTGTCTTTCTCAGCCCACTGACTCAAATGTTAATCTCCTTTGGCAACACTCTCACAGACACACCCAGGATCAATACTTTGCATCCTTCAATCCTATCAAGTTGATACTCAGTATTAACCATCACACCAGACATACAAGAAAAGCAGGTACCAATCTTATTTAAATTATTCTAAAAAATAGAGGAGGAGCAATTCCTCCCTAACTTATTCTATGAATAAATATCATCCTAATACCAAAATCTGGAAATGACACAACAACAACAACCACAACAACAACAGAAACTACAGGCCAATATCCCTGATTAATATAAGTGCAAAATCCTCAACAAAATACTAGCAAACAGAAGCTGATGGCCCATAAAAAAGTTAATTCACTACTATAGAGTAGGCTCTAGTCATCAGATGGAAAGATGGTTTAACATATGCAAATCAGTAAGTGCAATTCTCCACATAAACAGAATTAAAAACAAAACCATATGATTATCTCAAAAGATACAGAAAACGCATTTGATAAAATCCAACATCCCTTTATAACAGAAAACCTCAACAAACTAGATATTGAGGGACAATACCTCAAAATAGTAAAAGCCATCTATGACAAACCCACAGCCAACATCATACTGAACAGGCAAAAGTTGGAAGCACTCCCCCTAAGAAATGGAACAAGACAAGGATGTCCACTCTTACCACTCCCATTCAACCTAGTACTAGAAGTCCTAGCCATTGCAATCAAGCAAGAGAAAGAAATACAACTCATCCAAATAGAAAAAGAATAAGTCAAAATAACTCTCTTTACTGATTCTAAACTTTGAAAACCCTAAATATTCTGCCAGATAACTCCTAGAAGTGATAAACAACTTCAGCAAATCTCAGGATATAAAATCATGTACAAAAATAAGCTGCATTTCTGTACACTAATAACATTCAACCTGAGAACCAAATCAAGACTACAATCCTAGTTACAATAGCCACACAAAAAAAAAATTACCTAGGAATAAATCTAACCAGACAGGTGAAAAATGTCTAAAAGAACTACAAAAGACTGCTGAAACAAATGATGGATGACACAAATGGAAAAACATTCCATGCTCATGGATTAGAAGAATCAATATCATATCCATACTGCCAAAAATAATCTAGATTCAGCACTATTGCTATCAAATTACCAATGTTATCTTTCACAGAATTAGGAAAAAACTATTCTAACATTTATATGGAACCATAAAAGAGCCCAAATAGCCAAGGTAATCCTAAGCAAAATAACAAAATGAGAGGTATAATATTACCTGACTTCAAACTATGCTATAAGACTATAGTAATGAAAACAGCATGGCACTGGTACAAAACAGACACATAAAACAATAGAACACAACAGAGACCCCTCAAATAAAGACTCACACCTACAACCATCTAATCCTTGACAAAGTAGACAAAAAGAAACAACAAAGAAAAAACTCCTTATTCAACAAATGGTGCTAGAAAAACTGACTAATTAAATGCAGAAGAATAAAACTGGACCCCTACTTCTCACCGTATACAAAACTTAAGATGGATTAGGTTTAAAGGTAAGACTTAGAATGCCAGAATAAAACCTATGAAATAGTCTTCTAGACATCGGCCTATGCAAAGAATTTATGACTAAAGTCCTCAAAAGCAATTACAACAAAAATAAAAATTGAGAAATGATACCTAATTATACAAAAGAGCTTCTGCACAACAAAATAATTTATAAACAGAGAACCTATAGAGTGGGAGAAAATATTTGCAAACTATGCATCCAACAAAAGGCTAATATCCAGAGCCTATAAAGAACTTAAACAAATCAACAAGAATGAAACAAATAATTCCATATAAAAAAATGGGCAAAGAACACGAATACTCTCAAAAGAAGAAATACAAGAAGCCAACAGCATATGAACAAATAGTCAGCATCACTAATCATCACAGAGATGCAAATCAAAACCACAATGAGATATCATCTCACATTAGTCAGAATGGCTAATAATAAAAAGTAAAAAAATAACAGATGTTGGACAAGTTATGGAGAAAAAAGAACACTTAAAAACTGTTGGTGGGAATGCAAGTTAGTTCAACCACTGTGCAAAGCAGTTTGGAGATTCCTCAAATAACTAAGAACAGAATTAGGCTGTGCATGGTGGCTCGTGCCTGTAATCCCAAACTTTGGGAGGCCCAAGTGAGCAGATCGCCTGAGGTCAGGAGTTCAAGACCAGCCTAGCCAACATGGGGAAACCCTGTCTCTACTAAAAATACAAAAATTAGCTGGGCATGGTGGCGTGCACCTATAATCCCAGCTACTTGGGAGACTGAGGCACGAGAATCGCTTGAACCCAGGAGGCAGAGGTTGCAGTGAGCCCAGATCGCCCCACTACACTCCAGCCTGGGTGGCAGAGAAAGTTTCCACCCAAAAATAAATAAAAACAGAATTATCATTTAACTCAACAATCCCATTACTCAGTATGTCTGCAAAGGAAAATAAATTATTCTTCCAAAAAGATACCTGCACTCATGTTTATCACAGCAATTATTCACAATAGCAAAGACATGGGATTAACCCAGGTGCTCATCAATGGTGGACTGGCTAAAGAAAATGTGGTACCTATGCACCATGGAATACTATGTAGTTATGAAAAGAATAAAATCACATCCTTTGCAGCAACGTGGATGCAGCTGAAGGCCATTATCCTCAGCAAATTAACCTAGAAAAAGAAAACAAAATACCACATGTTCTCACTTATAAGTAGGAGCTAAACAGTGGGTACACACAGACACAAAGATGGAAACAATAGACACTGGGGATTCCAAAAGAGGGGAGGGAGGAGGCAAGGGTCAAAAAGCTGACTACCAGATATTATGTTCACTACGTGGATGATAGGATAATTAGAAGCCCAAACCTCAGCATCATGCAATATAACTCACATAAGAAACCTGTGTATGTGTCTCATGAATCTAAAATAAAATTAAAATTACAAAACAATTAACATTTCACTCTCTTATTTGATTCAATGCCTTTCAACACCTACTGTAGGCTAGCAGCTCCCGAGAATTTAACTAGAAAAAGTACTGTTCCAACACTTTGCCTCTGTTTCTCCTGTTACAGCAAAGAAGAGAAAAGGGGAGAGGGTTCTGGAGAGCAGAGTGACTGGGAGGCTTCTTTGTTTGCCACTAATGTGCTTCCTCACCTGACAGAGAAGGTTGTATATTGGCCTCCCAATGATGTCCACATTTGAAATATGTGCATTTTACTTTAGATGGCCAAAGGGACTTTGCAGATGTGATTAAGTGAAGGATTGAGATAAGGAGACTACCCTGGATTATTCAGATGGCCCTGATGTAATCATAAGGGTTCTTATAAGAGAGACACAGGAGACTACAAGGTCAGGAGAATGCCATGCAACAATGTCAAAGGTTGGAGTCATGCAGCCATGGACCAGTCTCTAGGTGTGGAAAGCAATAAGGGAGGGGTTCTCTCCTGGATCTTCCAGAAGAAGCCAACCCTATTGATACCTTTATTTTAGTCCCCTAAGACTCATTTTGGACTTTTGTCCTCCGAAACTGTAAGATAATACATTTATGTTGCCCTAAACAGAGTTTGTGGTAATCTGTTACAGCAGCAATAGAAATCTAATATACCTAGGGTAGCCATGGCTTAGAGGAACAGGTAGCTCTCCCCTTCCTATTGGTCGTTACTGCTTATCTAGCCTGTTATGTCCTTCTAAGGTGGCACCCAGAGGCCTCAAAAGAGCCTTTCACAAGGGACTTAATCCCATGTCACAAACCTCAATATTAATCATCTCTTGAGATTTTCTGCATTTTTCAGTTCACTTCAGATAGTGACATGACTCTCCTTTCCTCTCTGCCCCCTGCTAGAGTGATCCCACCAAGCTGCAGTGGCCCTTCTCTTTTCCCCTCTAAGATTGCTCCAATTGGGGAACCTAGAATGTGGTAAGATCCACTTTCCATCATTCTCAGGAACTAAACACTCAAGAAAATAAGCCTTGCTGCTCTGCCTGGTCACATCACTATTCTGTTTCTCTGCAATGTTTTCTTCCCCACTCTATAGCATCAGGACACATCAGCAAGAGTGATACCATGGTGGCCAGCAAAATGGAGGAATGACTGGTGGTCTCCTCTCAGAGCAGCTACCCACAAACTTTGTGAACACTTTATCTTGCTTACTAACCCCAAATTTCATTTGACTGAGGGATGGAGACCAGTTGAATGCTTTCCCTTCTTCATAAATACCTTTTCTCACACTCCTATGGCCCCCTACTTATTGCTCCCATTGTCAAAGACCAGCAAACTAGTTTAATTCCACTCACAACAGGAATTAGAGTGTGAGTGTCAGATAAGAACCAGACATTCTTGTTAACTTAGGCTTGGGGAGTTTAATAGCTTTGTTCCCTGCAGGTTACCCACTTCTACTGTCATCTCTGCACTTCTCAGTATTTTATAAGAAAATCTGAGTAAGTATCTCTCATCATCCTATTATACTTTTATATTATCCTATCTTGACATACAATTAGATATCTCTTTCGTGCCCCAAGTGACTGGCTTGATTAAACAGAGAATGACGTGTGGAGCCTAGTCCTTGAATTCAACTCTGATTTTAGCGCCCTCTCTGTCACCAAGATATCTTAAAAAATGGCCCTTTTCGGCCGGGCGCGGTGGCTCAAGCCTGTAATCCCAGCACTTTGGGAGGCCGAGACGGGCGGATCATGAGGTCAGGAGATCGAGACCATCCTGGCTAACACGGTGAAACCCCGTCTCTACTAAAAAATACAAAAAACTAGCCGGGCGAGGTGGTGGCGCCTGTAGTCCCAGCTACTCGGGAGGCTGAGGCAGGAGAATGGCGTGAACCCGGGAGGCGGAGCTTGCAGTGAGCTGAGATCCGGCCACTGCACTCCAGCCTGGGTGACAGAGCAAGACTCCGTCTCAAAAAAAAAAAAAAAAAAAAAAAAAAATGGCCCTTTTCATGGCCAGGTCAGTGAGTCTGGATAAACAAATGCAAACATATTGTCACTACTATGGAGAACAAGGCTAAAAGAATGTAAAGACTGGGCTGATGGCTGATGATGGCTATGTGGCTGAGTTGTCCCTATGATTAGTAAAGCTACATTTTTCTTCTCTCTGCATTCATATGAAATTCTGAAACAGGTGCTTTCATTTAGCTTCTCTCAATCCCCTCAGTCTGTCTCACTTGCTTGCAAACATTTGATGAAATAAAAAAGGTCTTATGAGTATCCAAGAAATCAGAAGAAGTATTTGGAATCTATGCTTCACAACTGTAACTAGCCAGGTCCTATAACCCACAAATGCCCAGTAAATGTTGTTGATCATCTGACTAAGAGTTTAAAGCATCTCTTGAGACTCCTTAGTAAAATAAAATCTGGGCCATGATTCTTCACTTTCATACTGACTAGAGTGCTTAGCACAAAGGTTGGCACAAAATAGTCACTTGGGGAATGCTCATTGGGTAATGGAATTGAATGGAATTGTTTATACATCTATCTCTGACCCTATGCCAAAATCCTGGTGGACTGACTAAAAGAAAAAAAAAAGAGAGAGAATAGAAATGCATTTAAGTAACGGCAGGGGGAAGAAACTGAGACTTACATTAAGTGAAGGGCAAAGTGAGGAGTTAGGATGATTACTGATTTTGGGGGCCCTCGATGCTTTAAGTGTAACACTGTGGCTATGTAATTTTAGGTAGAAAATAAGATTCTATTTAGAGGTTAGTCAGGGAATTCCCTTTTCTTTTGGAAAATTGGTACTTTTGCAACTACCACTATAGTATTGGAATGATGATGAATGTCAGAATGACTGAAAATTCTAATTTAACACCTTTTCTCATTTAGACAGCACTATTTTGACAAGAGAAGTCTTTTATCTTCACATTCAAAGTCTAAATGGCAAAGGATAAAGTTTTAGAGTTATCAAGGTATAACTTTCTAGATGGATGTTGGTATCGACATATGTCTATGCAATACTCACATATGTCTGGGGAAGCATACCTGAACAGGCAACAAAAACAGCAAAGAAGAATGAAATGGGCCACAGGGTATAAGCAACATTCATTGCTTATACTCATCTGGAGAAATGGAATCTTGGGTTGTAGATGAAATCCCCTAACTATGGTGACAGAAAACTTCCCAATGGTCTTTCACACTATACTTCACCCAGAGCTCCCTGTCAACACTCCTGTGTCTTGGAATGAGGCCGTGTAAATATCCCTTTTGCAAATGGACAACATTCCTGGCTGAGGCCATGCACATCATCACAATACAAACTCATCCATGTTTATTCCCATGACACCCACCAAAGGATGATAAATTGGTACCATTCTTTGTATAAGCTAAGCACATTTTCACCTCTAGCCAGGATTTGACCCTGGGACAACTTTCCTCACATTTCTCAAGCATTTGGCACCCTTATGGCCACCAGGTTCTACCTTATTATCATCCACTTCAGGTGTATTCTGAGAGCTACTAAAATAGAATTGTTTAAATATATACTAGCTAAGAAAATTCTAAGAAATTTGGTGGACAGTTGACAGAGGTAATTCAAAAATGTGTCAGAAAGTAGGGTAAGAAAATGAGTTGGGGGAGTATATAATGAAATAAGTAAAGCCATTCCATGGGTGAATTCTGAGTCTCAAATTATTTTAGGTGGATGAGTTATTGTAAACCAGTAGTCAAAGTCATAATATAGAGAAAGGTTTTCAGCTTAATGAAATTCACTTCCCTGGCTCTGCAATTTGTCTCTGTGATAAATGTACTCTGTGGTAAGCCATTTTGCAAGACACAGAAAGGCAACGCTACAGGGCAAAAGCCAGGAAAGTTACAACCTTGGACCTGAAAGTGAGCTTTGAATGACTGCTTCTTGAGGGAGCCTGGCCTAGTTCTGATGTGGCTGTCTTTCTTTTCAATTCAGTGGGATTTACCCCAAGATGAAAGAGAGGTACACCTTGGATCAGAATAGAATAGTCCACACTTGAAAGTGAAGACTTAAAACCTCCATTCCTTTTAACTACTGTGCTTTTATCTCCTGGGTACCATTGGCTTTAAAAAAAAAAAAAAATGAGGCAACACCAAAACCATGACCACCTCAAACTAACCAAATGAAATTCCTTGTTCAAAAGCTTTACTCATACAGATATCCTGCATGCCAACCATCAGTCAAGCATTCACTCAAGGTGAAAATTAATACCTAAAGCTTTACCTTTTCAACTCAACCTCAGCCAAATCCCTTTCCCAGGTAGCTAATATAATTTAGTTTTTATTGTTGCTGCTGGATCCAGCAGTGAAGTATAAGTTCAAATGAGTGTTTTATATTTTTAGCTATATATAACATATTAACTGGGGGAATGTGAAAGTCTTAAGTGGATATAATTAACTCTAAATATTAAATACTTTAATTATAGTCTCAGTTAAGCTTTATTTACAGTTACTGTATCTAATCTAGAGCACTACCAAGATCCTACATATCTAAAATTCAGTACTAAATGAATGCCAACTGCAGTTGAAGAATACAAAGCAAAAACTTCAGAAATTATGCATTGATGTGAATTTACCTACTATCTAATGTCTCTATATGTGTAGTTTGTTTGTTAAAGCAAATATAGTAAAAAAGAAAAATAATAATAAAAAAAGAGGGCCGCGTGCAGTGGTTCACTCCTGTAATCCCAGCACTTTGGGAGGCCAAAGCAGGCAGATCACTTGAGGCCAGGAGTTTGAGACCAGCCTGGTCAACATAACAAAAACACAAAAAATTAGCCGGGCGTAGTATCCCACACCTAGCTACTCGGGAGTAATCCTAGCTACTCGGGAGGCCGAGGTATGAGAATCACTGGAACCTGGGAGGTAAAAGTTGCAGTGAGCCGAGATTGCCTGAACAACAGAGCGAGCAAGACTCTGTCTCAAAAAAATAATAATAATAAAGAAGGAAAGAAAAGAAAGAGAGAGAGTAGTCCCTGTCTGTAAGATGAGTGCTTTTGGAAGTTGTTATTTATCTGTTAGCCACCAAAATCTGTTTTTTCTTAGAGTTTGTAGAAACAGAGCCTTAACTAGCCCAGTGTGTGTGTGGGATGGTGTGGTAGAATAACTGACCATGATGTCTATCATAGTGAACTGATCATTAGGTTTCATTCCACAAGTCTGGCAGTTTGGGCAAATGGAATTCCTGTGGCAACTGTGACTCCTGGCCTCCCCTAAATGTTCTTCTGCACCTGCCTTCTACCTGCCCTTAAGTACACTTCTGTGAAGAGTTATTCCCTTGTCCGTGCTTCTGAAACATGGCCGCCCACCAGATTTGCCTGGGAAAGTTTTTTAAGAAACGTTTTCCCAGACCCTATTCTACACCTACTGAATCAGAATCTCCAGAGCCAGAGCTTAGGGAATCTATCTAAATTTTTAACCAGTTTTCCAGATGTCTGTGATGCAGTCAGTCCAGCTGATCCACTATTTGGGGACTACTGCTTTAGAAAACAAACACAAAATGTAGAGAAAAAGACGACACGCGGCTAAAACAGACAGGGTAGAGAGGATTCCCTGCCTCATCGTATTAACAGAGATAAGTTTATCAGACAAAGCTAGTTGTCACCTTGAAAGGCTCCCAGAATATTTCTCTCCCAGGAATCCAAAATTCAAATGCCTCCAAGGCAGGCAGATAACATAAATGAGTGAGGCCAGCTCAGTGGAATGGGTGACTCCCTCAGCCTGCATTTTATTTCCTATATTTGATAGGAACAAGGGAACAATAAATATCTCAGAGCTCTCTTAACTCTTTTATGAGAGAAGCAATGGTAGAAGCAGGATGATAAAGAGCCATAAGCACTCAGCGACCATGGCAAGAAGTAATAGGGAATAGTGAGGACTCTGGCATCTGAAGAGTTTCTGTCACAGCTAGAGAAAACAGCTTCTACCCAACTCCTGTCAACTTCTGTGGTTTGAGGGGTACTAAGTGAAAATACACACAAAGTTGCAAGCACATTTTCTAACACACATAGATGCTTGATAAATAACATTTTTTCCCCTGAACTTCCCATATTAGGAAAGTGAGTCATAGCAGACTCCTATATTACCTTCTTTATATCCATGGCCCTTTGAAGATTTGAGGAAAGAGACTGCTTTATCTCAACCATGCCATTTGTAAACTAGGACAACTCAGGCAGTGCTTTCTTAGATTTTTGCAGCCTCTTCAAGATTTTTTTCCAAGTATTACACCGGAGATTTGAATAGCAGTCAGGCATTAGAAGGTGCTCTGTTATCATTTTTCATTGAGAATTGATGATATCATTTTGCAACAATAAGAATTTATGATTTAATGTCTCCCTTGACATAAACTGGAATTTCTGTTTTTTCTCACTTGGCCATCTATACATACACACACACACACACACACACACACACACTCACTCAGAAGATACATGACATCATTAACTATTACCAGGTCTGCAGGATTTATTTTGCCTTTGTATTCCTTTTCATAGTATTCTGGGATTTTTCAGAACTTAATTTCTCTTCATCTAACAAACAGAAGTAGTAAAACAGAAATTAGGTTCTCCTCATATAAAGTAATTTCTCACTTTGCAAATTTGGGGGAAAAAAACAGGAGTACTAATAGCAATATCTGTTTGATTTGTTCATTCACAAGTACTGACTAAAATTAGCACTAACCATGCTTTAGAAGTACTGCTTGATATATTCAGATACATGGAAAAATGGTAATATTAGGCCCTCCACAAACAGGTCATCCAAGACAGCATCTATTCAGGAGTCAATTATATAATTGATGGCTATATAACTTGTAGCCTGAGAGTTTCCTTCAAGATACCATGATCACATCTTCATAATCAGTTATGTTGCCTATGTATATTGCATAAGATGTACACCTTCTAGGCTTATGACCTAGGAAGAAAATAAAAGGAATACTGCATTAGACGCAGATTCATTGGCTAATACCGTATTCTATCATTCTCATCTTCATTAGGTTGTTAATCATCTCTCTTGGTAGTAATATCTCCAGAATTATATTGGTATATGTCCAATGAAGATTCTTGCAATTATTGACAAAGCTGTTATTCATTTATCATTTACATATTTCTTCCATTTACACTGTCCATTTACTTATATTGCATACTCTTCAATAGTGTACCAAAGACTATTAGTTCTTCACCAAAATATGCTTTTTGTTCATCCTGGGTATAAAGTTTAACTACACATCCTAGCCTCCACTGGAGCTGAGTGTAACTATGTAACTGAGGTCTAGCTCTGGCTTATAAAGAACACATACATCTGGCCCCTCATATACATGGTCTTTCTCCTTTCATATGAAGTCTACAGTGATGTTCAGAGGAATCTTGGAAGCAGCATGTTGAAAATTTCAGAGCCACCACTGGCCTGGGTCCCTGAATTTTCCTGTGGAGGAGAGCTATCTTAAAAATCCAAATACCTGTCTCAGACAAGAAATGTAATTCTTGTTTAAGCCACTGAAGTTGGCAGTTCATTTGTTACTGCAGTCTAACCTACTCTAGCTTAATACATACAATAATTTAAGTGTTCAAAATAGCTTGGCACATTTGTTGAAAATCAATTTGCCATGTAAGTATGCATCTATTTTCAGACTCTATATTGTTCCATGACCTACATATCAATTTGTATGCCAATACCACAGTTTTTGATTACTTTAGCTTTATAGAAAATTTTGAAATTCGATAGTGTAAGTTCTCCAATTTCATTCTTTTTCAAAAACCTTTAAGCTATTGTAGTTATCTTTGCATATAAACTTTTAAATCAGCATCCCAATTTATTTGTTTTAAAAAAGTCTCTTGGGATTGCATTAAATATCTTGGTCAATTTGGGCAGGATTGCTATCTTAATATATTGAGTCTTTCAGTCTATGAACATGATATGTGGATATATAGATACGTGTGTGTCTGTGTATCCATTTCTAAGGTCCTCTCCAATTTCCCTTCGCGGTGTTTCAGTATTCAAGTCTTGCATATCATTTGTAAAATTTATACCTAAGTATTTTTATGTTAGTAGTTTTTTGTGGATTCTCTATGTCTTTCCACATGCATGATTATGTCATCTGCAAATTAGAACAGTTTTATTTCTTCTTTTCTAAACTGTATGCCTTTTATCTCTTTTACTTACTTTACTGAACTGGCTAAGACCTCCAATACTACATTTAATAAAAGTAATCTTCCTGATCTTTGATAGAAATCATTAAGGCTTTTACCAGTGAGTGTGATATTAGTGGTAGATTTTTCACAGATGTCATAAATCAGACTATGTTCCCTTTATTCCAAGTTTGCTGAAAGTTTTTATTGCAAAAGTGTGTAAAATTTGTCCAAATTAAAAAAATTTTTTTTCATCTATTCAAATATTATATAGTTTCACTCCTTCATTCTATTAGAATGGTAAAATTATAATGACTGATTTTCAGATGTTTTATCAAACTTGCAAGATTAGCTCCACTTGGTCATGATATATTATCTTTTTATATATTGTTGGGTTTTATTTGCAAATACTGTATTTATATCTTTATGAGAGATACTAGTTTTAGGTCTTTTTTGTGCTGTCTTTATCTGGTTTTGAAATAAGAGTCATACTATATTTACAAACTGTGTTGGGAAGTGTTCCCTCTTCCTTTGTTTTCTGAAAGCAATTTGCATAAGATTGGAATTTTTTTCATATGTGTTTAATATAATTCATCAATGAAGCCATCCAACTTAGGAGTTTTATGTGAGGGAGGCTTTTCAATTATAAATCAGTTTATTTAGTTGATATAGATTGTTCAATTTTTTATTTATTCTAGTGTCAGTTTGGTTGTTTGTGCCTTTCAAAGAATTTGTTTATAGTATTTAGATTGCCAAATGCATTAACATAACATGGTAGTAATTCATTATTCTGCTTCCAATGTCTGAAGGAGCTGTAGGAATGTCCTCTCTTTTTAACTTGATATTTGCAATTTCTGCATTTTTTTCTTTTTGTCTTGATCAGTACAGCTAAAAATGTATCTATTTTATTACTTTTTCCCCAAAGAACCAGCTTTTGGTTTCATTAATTATTATCTAATATTTTTCTACTTTTATTTCATTGATTTCTACTCTTCCCTTCTGTGCTCTTTGGATTTAAATTTTTGCTTCTTTTTCTACATTCTTAGATAAAAGATTAGATCATTGTTTTAAGACCTTTCTTTCCTACTGCAAGCATTAAAGTTCTGAATTTTTTCTAAGTACTATTAGCTGCACCCCACAAACTTTTATTGTTGGAATGTCATTATAATTCAGTTCAAAGTACTTTCAACCTCTCCTGTAATGTTTTTTGACCCAAACATTATTCAAAAGGGTACTGCTTAATTTCCAGGTATTTATATTTTTCTACTATCTCAATGTTATTGATTTCTAACTTAATTCTACTGTGATCAAGAAACATCATATGTATGAGTTCAATATTTTTATATTTATTGGGACTTTTGTTTAAAGCTCACTATATGGTCTATCCTAGTAAATGACCTTTGTGCATCTGAAAAAAAAATGTACAGTCTGTCATTACTGAGTGTAGTCTTATATAAATATCAAACATCAAAAAGGTTAATTGAGGTGTTTAGATCTTTTTGCTGAGTTTTTCTAGTTATTCTATTAATTGCTGAAAGAGTAGTGTTAAATTCTTCATCTATGATTTTAGAATCATCTGTTTCTCCCTTTAATTCTATTAAGTTTTGCTTCTTTTCTTTTGAAACTTTATTAATGGTATATAAGAATTTGTTATATACCCATTTGAAATGATTTTTGTCATTATAAAGTGTTCCATTTATTCTCAGCACATTTTATTTTGGAATGTATTTTAACTGATATTAATATAACCACTTTATCTTTTCTATGCACACATTTGTATAGTATATCTTTTTTTCAGCCATTTACTTTTTTTTCTTTTCTTATTGTACTTCAAGTTCTAGTATACATATGCAGAACATGCAGGTTTGTTACATAGGTATACACGTGCCATAGTGGTTTGCTGCACCCATCAACCCGATATCTACATTAGGTATTTCTCCTCATGCTATCCCTCCCCTACCCCACTATCCCCCAACAGGCCCCGGAGTGTGATGTTCCACTCCCTGTGTTCATGTGTTCTCATTGTTCAACTCCCACTTATGAGTGAGAACATGTGGTGTTTGGTTTTCTGTTCCTGTGTTAGTTTGCTGAGAATAATGGTTTCCAGCTTCATCCATGTCCCTACAAAAGACATGAACTCATCCTGTTTATGGCTGCGTAGTATTCCATAGTGTATATGTGCTACATTTTCTTTATCAAGTCTATCATTGATGGACATTTGGGTTGGTTCCAAGTCTTTGCTATTGTGAACAGTACCGCAATAAACATACATGTGAATGTGTCTTTATAGTAGAATGATTTATATTCCTTTGTGTATGTAACCAGTAATGGGATTGCTGGGTCAAATGGTATTTCTGGTTCTAGATCCTTGAGGAATTGCCACACTGTCTTCCACAATGGTTGAACTAATTTGTACTCCCACCAACAGTGTAAAAGCATTACTATTTCTCCACATCCTCTCCAGCATCTGTTGTTCCCTGACTTTTTAATGATTGCCATTCTAACTGTCATGAGATGGTATCTCACTGTGGTTTTGATCTGCATTTCTCTAATGACCAGTGATAATGAGTTTTTCATATGTTTATTGGCTGCATAAATGTCTTATTTTGAGAAGTGTCTGTTTATGTCCTTCACCCACTTTTTGATGGGGTTGTTTTTTTCTTGTAAAGTTGTTTAACTTCCTTGTAGATTCTGGGTATTAGCCCTTCGTCACATGGATAGACTGCAAAAATTTTCTCCCATTCTGTAGGGTGACTGTTCATTTTTATGATAGTTTCTTTTGCTGTGCAGAAGTTCTTTAGTTTAATTAGATGCCATTTGTCAATTTTTGCTTTTGTTGCCATTGATGTTGGTGTTTTAGTCATGAAGTCTTTGCCCATGTCTAGGTCCTGAATTGTATTGCCTAGGTTTTCTTCTAGGGTTTTTATGATTTTAGGTCTTACAGTTAAGTGTTTAAACCATCTTGAGTTAATTTTTGTATAAGGTGTAAGGAAGGGGTCCAGTTTCTGTTTTCTGCATATGGCTAGCCAGTTTTCCTAAGACCATTTATTAAATAGGGAATCCTTTACTCCATTGCTTGTTTTTGTGAGGTTTGTCAAAGATCAGATGGTTATAGATGTGTGGTGTTATCTCTGAGGCCTCTGTTCTGTTCTATTGGTCTATGTATCTGTTTTGGTACCAGTACCATGCTGTTTTGGTTACTGTAGCATTATAGTATAGTTTGAAGTTAGGTAGCGTGATGCCTCCAGCTTTGTTCTTTTTGCTTAGGATTGTATTGGCTATATGGGCTCTTTTTTGGTTCCATATGAAATTTAAACTAGTTTTTCCTAGTGCTGTGAAGAAAGTCATGGTAGCACAATGGGAATAGCATTGAATTTATAAATTACTTTGGGCAGTATGGCCATTTTTATGATATTGATTCTTCCTACAATTAGCATGGAATGTTTTTCCATTTGTTTGTGTCCTCTCTTATTTCCCTGAGCATTGGTTTGTAGTTCTCCTTGAAGAGGTCCTTCATGTCCCTTGTAAGTTGTATTCCTAGGTATTTTATTTTCCTTGTAACACTTCTGAATGGGAGTTCACTCATGATTTGTCTCTCTGCTTGTCTATTATTGGTGTATAGGAATGCTTGTGATTTCTGCACATTGATTTGTATGCTGAGACTTTGCTGAAGTTATTTATCAACTTAAGGAGTTTTTGGGCTGACACGATTGGGGTTTTCTAAGTATACAATCATGTCATCTGCAAACAGAGACAATTTGACTTTCTCTCTTCCTACTTGAATACCCTTTCTTTCTTCTGCCTGATTTCCCTGGCCAGGACTCCCAATACTGTGTTGAATAGGAGTGGTGAGAGAGGGCATCCTTGTCTTGTGCCAGTTTTCAAAGGGAATGCTTTCAGCTTTTGCCAGTTCAGTATGATATTAGCTATGGCTTTGTCATAAATAGCTCTTATTATTTTGAGATACATTCCATCAATACCTAGTTTATTGAGAATTTTTAGCATGAAGAAATGTTGAATTTTATCAAAGGCCTTTTCTGCATCTATTAAGATAATCATGTGGTTTTTGTTATTGGTTCTGTTTATGTGATATATTATCTTTATTGATTTGAGTACATTGAACCAGCCTTGCATTCCAGGGAAGAAGCCAACTTGATCCTGGTGGATCACCTTTTGGATGTGCTGCTGGATTCAGTTTGCCAGTATTTTATTGAGGACTTTTGCAATGATATTCATCAGGGATATTGGCCTGAAATTTTTTTTTTTGTTGCATCTCTGCCAGGTTTTCATATCAGGATGATGTTGGCCTCATAAAATGAGTTAGGGAGGATTCCCTCTTTTTCTATTGTTCGGAATAGTTCCAGAAGGGAATGGTACCAGCTCCTCTTTATACCTCTGGTAGAATTCAGCTGTGAATCCATCTTGTCCTGGGCTTTTTTTGGTTGGTAGGCTATTAATTACTGTCTCAATTTCAGAACTTGTTATTGGTCTATTCAGAGATTCGACTTCTTCCTGGTTTAGTTTTGGGATGGTGTATGTGCCCAGGAATTTATCTATTTCTTCTACATTTTCTATTTGCGTAGAGATGTTTATAGTATTCTCTGATGGCAGTTTGTATTTCTGTGGGATCGGTGGTGATATCCCCTTTATCATTTTTTATTGTGTCCATTTGATTCTTCTCTCTCTTCTTCTTTATTAGTTTGGCTAGCAGTGTATCTATTTTGTTAACTTTTTCAAAAAACCAACTCCTGGATTCATTGATTTTTTTGACAGGATTTTCGTGTCTCTATCTCCTTCAGTTCTGCTCTGATCTTAGTTATTTCTTGCCTTCTGCTACCTTTTTGAATTTGTTTGCTCTTGCGTCTCTAGTTTTTGTTTTTTTTTTTATACTTTAATTTCTAGGGTACATGTGCATAACGTGCAGGTTTGTTACATATGTATACTTGTGCCATGTTGGTGTGCTGTACCCATCAACTCATCAGCACCCATCAATTCGTCATTTATATCAGGTATAACTCTCAATGCAATCCCTCCCCCCTCCCCCCTCCCCATGATAGGCCCCAGTGTGTGATGTTCCCCTTCCCGAGTCCAAGTGATCTCATTGTTCAGTTCCCACCTATGAGTGAGAACATGCGGTGTTTGGATTTCTGTTCTTGTGATAGTTTGCTAAGAATGATGGTTTCCAGCTGCATCCATGTCCCTACAAAGGATGCAAACTCATCCTTTTTTATGGCTGCATAGTATTCCATGGTGTATATTGTGCCACATTTTCTTAATCCAGTCTGTCACTGATGGACATTTGGGTTGATTCCAAGTCTTTGCTATTGTGAATAGTGCCGCAATAAACATACGTATGCATGTGTCTTTATAGCAGCATGATTTATAATCCTTTGGGTATATACCCAGTAGTGGGATGGCTGGGTCATATGGTACATCTAGTTCTAGATCCTTGAGGAATTGCCATACTCTTTTCCATAATGGTTGAACCAGTTTACAATCCCACCAACAGTGTAAAAGTGTTCCTATTTCTCCACATCCTCTCCAGCACCTGTTGTTTCCTGACTTTTTAATGATTGCCATTCTAACTGGTGTGAGATGGTATCTCATTGTGGTTTTGATTTGCATTTCTCTGATGGCGAGTGATGATGATTGTGATGTTAGGGTGTCAATTTTAGATCTTTCCTGGTTTATCTTGTGGGCATTTAGTGTTATAAATTTCTCTCTAAACATTGCTTTAGCTGTGTCCCAGAGATTCTGGTATGTTGTGTCTTTGCTCTTACTGGTTTCAAATAACTTATATTACTTCTGCCTTAATTTCGTTATTTACCCAGTAGTCATTCAGGAGCAGGTTGTTCTGTTTCCATGTAGTTATGCACTTTTGAGTGAGTTCCTTAATCCTGAGTTCTAATTGGATTGCACTGTGGTCTGAGAGACAGTTTGTTATGATTTCCGTTTTTGCTTTTGCTTTTTTTCTGCTTTTTTTTTTTGGTATTTGCTGAAGAGTGTTTTACTTCCAATTATGTGGCCAATTTTAGAATAAGTGTGATGTGGTGCTAAGAAGAATATAAACTGTTGATTTGGGGTGGAGAGTTCTGTAGATGTCTATTCAGTCTACTTGATCCAGAGCTGAGTTCAAGTGCTGAACATCTTTGTTAATTTTTTGTCCCGTTGATCTAATATTGACAATGGGGTGTTAAAGTCTCTTGCTATTATTATGTGGGAGTCTAAGTCTCTTTGTAGGTCTCTAAGAACTTGCTTTATGAATCTGGGTGCTCCCGTATTGTGTGCATCTATATTTAGGATAATTAGCTCTTCTTGTTGCATTAATCCCTTCACCATTATATAATGCCCTTCTATGTCTTTTTTGATCTTTGTTGGATTAAAGTCTGTTTTATCAGAGACTAGGATTGCAAGCCCTGCCAGTTTTGGGGGTTTTTGTTTTGTTTTGTTTTGTTTGCTTTCCATTTGCTTGGTGAATCTTCCTCCATTCCTTTATTTTGAGCCTATGTGTGTCTTTGTACCTGAGATGGGTCTCCTGAATACAGCACAGCAACGAGTCTTGACTCTATCCAATTTGCCAGTGTGTGCCTTTTAATTGGGGCATTTAGCCCATTTCCATTTGAGGTTAATATTTTTATGTGTGAATTTGATCCTGCCATTATAAGGCTAGCTGGTTATTTTGCCTGTTAGTTGATGCAGTTTCTTCATAGTATCAATAGCCTTTACAATTTGGTATGTTTTTGCAGTGGCTGGTACCAGTTTTTCCTTTCCATATTTACTGCTTCCTTCAGGAGCTCTTGTAAGGCAGGCCTGGTGGTCACAAAATCTCTCAGTTCTTGCTTGTCTATAAAGGATTTTATTTCTCCTCCACTTATGAAGCTTAGTTTGGCTGGATATGAAATTCTGGATTGAAAAATTCTTCTCTTTAAGATGGTTGAATATTGGCCCTCACTCTCCTCTGGCTTCTAGTGTTTCTGCAGACAGATCTGCTGTTAGTCTTATGGGCTTTCCTTTCTAGGTAACCTACCCTTTCTCTCTGGCTGCCCTTAACATTTTTTCCTTCATTTCAACTTTGGTGAATCTGACAATTATGTGTCGCCGGGTTGCTCTCCTTGAGGAGTATCTTAGAGTTATTCACTGTATTTCGTGAATTTGAGTGTTGGCCTGTCTTGCTAGGTTGGGGAAGTTCCCCTGGATAATATCCTAAAGAGTATTTTCCAACTTGGTCCATTCTTCCCATCACTTTCAGGTACACCAATCAAACTTAGGTTTGGCCTATTCACATAGTCCCATATTTCTTGGAGGCTTTCTTTTTTCCTTTTCATTCTTTTTTCTCTAATCTTGTCTTCATGCTTTATTTCATTAAGTTGATCTTCAATCTCTGATATCCTTTCTTCCACTTGATCGATTTGGCTATTGATACTTGTGTATGCTTCATGAAGTTCTTGTGCTGTGTTTTTCAGCTCCCTTAGGTCATTTATATTCTTCTCTAGACTAGTTATTCCAGTTAGCAATTCCTCTAACCATTTTTCAAGGTTCTTAGTTTCCTCATATTGGGTTAGAACATGTTCCTTTAGCTTGGAGGAGACTGTTATTACCCACCTTCTGAAGCCTGCTTCTGTCAATTTGTCAAACTCCTTCACCGTCTATTTCCCTTGCTGACAAGGGGTTGTGATCCTTTGGAGGAAAAGAGGAGCTCTGGTTTTTGGAATTTTCAGCCTTTTTGCGATGGTTTTTCCTCATCTTTGTGGATTTATCTACCTTTGATCTTTGATGTTGGTGACCTTCAGATGGGGTTTCTGTGTGAATGTCCTTTATGTTGATGTTGATGCTATTCCTTTCTGTTTGTTAGTTTTCCTTCTAACAGGCCCCTCTGCTGCAGGTCTGCTGGAGTTGGCTGGAGGTCCACTCCAGATTCTGTTTGTCTGGGTATCACCAGCAGAGGCTGAAGAATGGCAAAGATTGCTGCCTGTTCCTTCCTCTGTAAGCTACATCCCAGAGGGGCACCCGCCAGATGCCAGCTGGAGCTCTCCTATATGAGGTGTCTCCCAGTCAGGAGGCACGTGGGCCAGGGACCCACTTGAAGAGACAGTCTGTTCCTTAGCAGAGCTCAAGCACTGTGCTGGGAGTTCTGTTGCTCTCTTCAGAGCCAGCAGGCAGGAACGTTTAGTCTGCTGAAGCTGCCCATAGCTGCTCCTTCCCCCAGGTGCTCTGTCCCAAGGAGATAGGAGTTTTATCTATAAGCTCCTGACTGGGGCTGCTGCTTTTCTTTCAGAGATACCCTGCCCAGAGAGGAGGAATTTAGAGATGCAGTCTGCCTACAGCAGCTTTCCAAGCTGCAGTGGGCTCCTCCCAGTTTGAACTTCCTGGTGGCTTTTTTTTTTTTACACTGTGAGGGAAAAACCACCTACTCAAGCCTCAGTAATGGCAGAAGCCCCTCCCCCGACCAAGCTTGAGCATCCCAGGGTGACTTCAGACTGCTGTGCTGGCAGTGAGAATTTCAAGTCAGTGGATGTTAGCTTGCTGGGTTCCATAGGTGTGGAATCCGCTGAGCAAAACCACTTGGTTACCTGGCTCACCCCTCTTTCCAGGGGAGTGAACGGTTCTGTCTCACTGGCATTTCAGGTACCACTGGGGTATGAAAAAAAAAAAAAAAAAAAAAAAAAAAAAAAACACTCCTGCAGCTAGCTTGGTGTCTTCAGATGGGCTGCTCTGAATCCGTTTCACACATAAGTAATTGAAGTCTTAAGTAAAGATGTGAGTAAACAAGAGCTTGGGGATCCCTTCTCTGGCTCTCTGCTTTGTGGTATACCCCAAATTGCTTCATCATTCATGGTTTCCTGGCTTCTTTTTTTAGCATTCCCAGGTCACAGAGTTGCAAGTTATTCTATGTTTGTTTGTTTGTTTTTTCTCTCTTTTTGAGACAGGGTCTCACTCTGTTGCCCAGGCTGGAGTGCAGTGCCACAATCCTGGCTTACTGCAACCTGCGCCTCCTGGGTTCAAGTGATTCTCATGCCTCAGCCACCTGAATAGCTGGAATTACAGGCGTGTGCCACCACACCCAATATTTGTATTTTGAGTAGAGATGGGGTTTCAACATGTTGGCCAGTCTGGTCTTGAACTCCCTACCTCAGGTGATCTACCCACCTCAGCCTCCCAAAGGGCTGGGATTACAGGCGTGAGCCACCGCATCCAACCATATGTATGTTTTTGCCTCTGTTGGGTTCACCACCATGAAATGGATTTAGACATGGTCTAAGGGCTGCAGAGATGGGAACCTACTTGTACTGTTTCTATCTTCTCTCCTCCACATCAGTTTACACTTTCCACCAGGGCCTGTCTGCTTCTGTTCTCTCTTCAGTACCTTCAGTGTTTCAGCCTTGGTCTCAGTTCAGGTTTTTTTGTTTTTGGCTAAACGTCTTAGTCTGTTCCACGCATGTGTAGTTTAAGGGTCAAAGACATGAGTAAATAGAATGTAATAATGACTTCACTGCCTCTTTCCCGCTCCCACTCTCCTCAGCATTCATCTCCACAGCTTTGCTTTTCTTGTATTTCATACCTGAAAGATGGCAGATTTTCCCACTTGTATCCTACTAGTTTTGTGCATCACAAATGTTACACTTAGCTGTAGTCTAAAAGCAATGGAGATGGGATAATTTTATAAGACTTCATCTCTCTTTCTCCAAGACAGTGTATACTCCCTATGAAAGTCTGTCTGCTTTTCATTCTTCATATAGTGCCTTCATGTAGGCACTTTTTATTTTATGACCAAGTTGTATCAGTGTTTTCTGCATGAAGCAATCATTTCATAGGGTTTTAGTCCGTCACATCCACAAGTGAAAAACAGCCAAATGTTTAAAGCATAGAACTTTAGCACTCAAAAAGACTTTAGATGTCATCTTAGTGATCAAATTTACACCCAGGTAGATTAAGTGCTGTGACTAAAGTCACAGTGATCGAAGCCACTAAATAAATGTATGACTTGGTTCATGTTTTAGCATATCATGTTCTCCAAATAGCATTGTGATCTCTCTGGTTAACGGGGGTGAACTGGTGCAACAGGCCACTGAGATACCATTCTCGTGAGGAATTTGAGAACTTCCCTAGAAGATAGGCAGGACTTGTCTCATGTTATGGTGTGATTATTTACCCAGATTTACCCTGTATCCAGACTTCTAAGGTATGGTTGACTTTGCTGGTAGTTTGTGCAATTAGTTCAACCAGAAAGACTTTGGAATAAAAGTCACATTGCTTTGGCATTATCCTAAGAGAAGATAACAACATGGTAAGTGACTGAGGCATTTTCTAATCTGTGCCAAAAGACAACTTGTGGCTCTGGCACATCCAGATCTCCAGAGCAACGACAATGGCAAGGGGGGTAGAACCCAGAAAATGGAGGCAATGTTGATCAGAGTCAGCAGGAGAACCTGAAGGAAGCAGCAATATTCCAACTTTAGGCAGCAATACCTGTTTGGAGCAGAAGTTTTCAGGGGAGGCGGGCAGTGCCTGGAGGAAATGGCAGCATCTAGCAAAGTGTGTCCAGAACCAGGAAAGGGGAATTATAACTGTCAAAACTTGTTTTTGAGAACATTAGTGAGAACTTCTGTTGCCTAAATGTTTGTGTCCCCCTTAAAATCTTATGTTGAAACCTAATCATAAATACGATGGTAATAGGAAGTGAGAACCTTTGGAAGCTGATTAGGTCATGAGTATAGAGCCCTCATAAATGGGATTTTAGAGCCCTTATAAAAGATACTCTAGAGGGCTAGTTAGCCTCTTCCACCATGTGAGAACGCAGTGAGAAGCCATAAGCTCCATAAGCCATAATCAGGTTCTTACTAGACACAGAATCTTCTTGCTCCTTGATCTTGGACTTCCCAGGCTCTAAAACCACAGTTCAGAAATGTTAGGCTGGTGCAAAAGTTACTGTGGTTTTTGCCATTAAAAGTAATGTCAAAACTGCAATTACATTTTCACTAACCTAATTTTTGTTATTTATAAGCTATCTAGTTGATAGTGTTCTGTTATAGCAGTCCAAACAAAGACAAGACCCCTTTGAAAGAAAAAAAGGGGGTTGTCCACAGACCTGAAAGTCCTGCAGTAACTGGTGATACAAGACACCATGAAAACACACATGTTCACTGTCAGTTTGATCTAATTTCAAATTCTAGGCAAATGTGACCGAAGTGGGCACAGGTTACAAATACATATTAGCCAACTGATTGAATATAACTGTCAATTGGTGGAATTGGGATGAATAGGCCAAAAAGATGTCAGGAATATTTTTAAGCAAATGTTCTAATATTATACATAAAAGCACAGAAGTTAGAAAGGGCACATATAAATAGAAGCAATACATTTTTAAGACAGTATTTGCCTGTACAACGTATCAACACATTTAGGTCATATTAAAATTGGCCACATTCATTTCAGTAAGTGAATATCCTGCCATTCAGGTGTCTTTATTATTACAAACATGTATTTCACATGCCAAGGAGAATAGGACAGTAAAAGGAATCCAGTCAAAGAAAGGTCAGAGAAAAATTCTTCAGTGTTTGAAGATGTGGGTGTCAATGTCTTACTTTTAATGGTAACAGCACTATTGAGGTAGGACAATAAAAGAGTCCCCTCAATGAAGCAGGAGGATGGTAAGGAAATAAGGTGAGGCTGTTTATGTGGATGTGTTGGAAAATGCTCTATTAAGCAGGGTCTTGAATATAAGGCTGAAGTATTCAGATTTTATCCAATACGCAGTAGGAAGATCTCTGGTGGTTCTTGAGAAGGGGAATAATGTGACAGACATGGGAAGAGATATTAGAGCAGTGTTCAATGTAAAGGATGGAAAGGTGATCCCCGAAGATTTTTCAGTGACTCAGGTATGAGATGATGGAACCAGGCCAGGGATGATGGTAGTGAGAGTGAAGAGGGAAACCAAAGCTGTTGAGACTAAGGATGGAATGCTGTCATGATTAGTATTGTCATAGCTACTGGAGGGCAGGCCTGCACACCATTCGTCTTTGTATCCCAAGAACCAGCACAGTGCCTGGTGCTTGGGGCAAGTGGCAGTCAGAATAATTTCTAGAATATTTCTGTGCTTTCTTGTAATCATTCTTTTCTCTTTTTCTCATGCTGAAGATGCTTTGCCTTTCACATGGTACTTGTTTGTGAGCACAGAGCCAGAAAATAATTAGGGGTCTGCAGTCCTGCCAGGTGTTTGTTTAATGCTCTTAAAAGGGAATACACTTCAAAGAGCCTCACATCCTTTGTTTCTGCCATAGTTTTAGCTTCTATCTCTCTGGTGTTCCTACCATAGTTTTGTCATTCATGTGTTCAGCTCTGCCTTCTTACAGAAATTTTCAAAGCAAGACAGCTCTATCAATGCCCTTGCCTCCTATTAAATGAATATCTAAGATGTTACTCTCTGGCAGCTTATCTGATAATGCTGAGATCAGAGACACTGTGATTTTCAGCAATAAGAAGTTTGATTCCAATATGACATACAATAGGGCTCTGGCTTCATCAGAATCCCCCTGGTGATGCACTGCCAGCTAAGCTGGCCTCATCTGACTCCTTCTCTGCATGCCGCCTACACACACTCAGCAGCTGTTAACATTGAGAATATTCATACACACACATATGGAAGAGCAGCCTAGGAGAGGAAAACAATCACTTGGAATCTGTGGATAAAAATTATAAAATAATAAATATAGCATCAGGATCATTCAATTTTGCTATCAATGGGCCATTCTTTCTGAAGTGCTCACCCGTCAGTACCCTAAAACTTCCTTTGATGGGGTTGGGGTATAGCTCCATGGCTAACCTTCTGAGTACTGGTCTTGGTCTGTCACTACCTGTGCCACCATCACCATTTCATCATTGCAACCATTATTCTGT
The DNA here is from genome assembly GCF_007565055.1 of Rhinopithecus roxellana. Lineage (NCBI taxonomy): Eukaryota > Metazoa > Chordata > Mammalia > Primates > Cercopithecidae > Rhinopithecus > Rhinopithecus roxellana. The sequence continues at coordinate 59,074,482 of NC_044564.1, read as the reverse complement.
TGCATGCACTGGGCTCATCTCACTTGTGCCAAGGACTATGTTTAATACAGCACACATGAGGGAACTGCTCTGTTAAATATGAACACCCAAGTAGACAAGTAAAGGAGCCCCATCACCAAAAGAGGGGGGTCACTAAGGATATAAAGGAAAAATGAGGCTGGATACACAGCCATATTGGAAGGTGCTCTAAGGAGGAAGAGCTTGAACATTGGGCCATAGAGAAGCAGGCCAGCTATTCAATCATTGATTTAAAAAACATAACAGAGTAATATGATGTTAGAGATGAACACTATTTCACTTCTACTCATATTCCCTGATCTACTCACACCACCAAACTGGGAAGTTGTGGGAATCAAGTGACCCCAAATCACACCACAGCCAATGGATCTAACCAATAATATTCTCTTTTCTGAGAATTGGGACTTGGGACACATAGGCATGAGCAAAAAGTTCATTTATCCTAAGAAATCCTTTGAGTCCCCTGATAGTATCTTGGAAAAGCCTGAGAAAAGGAGAAAATCTTGGTTGCAGAGAGGATAAAGCAGATGTGTGAAGATGAAAAAGGATAAGAAACCATGTAACCCCAAACCAAGCACAGATGATTCAAAGTGGCTTTGCTGTTCCCCCAAGGACTAGCCATACCTTTTATAATTGCTTTCCACTGGAAACTGCTGAAATAAATCCCTTTTCACCTAGGCCTTTCCATGTGGGATTCTGTCCCTTACAAATAAATTTATTTAACTAAGAAGGCAGTTTTGAATGTTATTGGTGGGCAATGAGGAACAAAGGAAAGCCATGAGGAGTTAGCCTTTTCCTCTCCTAGGCTGTCTGAAGTAAAAGAATAATGTTTAATTAGTCATTATATTCGCCTTCAGCAAGAACCTTAACTGGTCATGGTTTCTTGCTCTGTGAGTATTCTTCAAAAAAGTAGAACTGACAGATAGATAGATAGATAGATTAGATAGATAGATAGATACACAGACAGATACTATATATATATATACACACACACATACACATACACACATATGTGTATACACATGTGGGTCTTTGTGTAGGGGGAGAGAAAGAGTGTGGCAGAGACTTATTATACAGAATTGGTTCATATGATTATGAAGGCTGACAAATCTTACAATCTGCGGTTGGCACACTGGAGACCCAGGAGAGCAAATGTTGTAAGTTCTAGGCTGAACAATAACATGCTCAAGACCCAAGAAGAACCAATGTTTCAGTCCAAGTCTAAAGGCTGGAAAAGACCAATGTCCAGCTCAAGAAGTCAGGCAGGAGTTTCCTCTTAAATAGGCTTTTTGTTCTATTCTGGTCTTTAGTTGATTGAATGATGCCCACTGACATTAGAAAAGGCAATCTACTTCACTCAGCCTACCAAGTCAAATGGTAATCTCATCCAAAAACACCCTCATGAACACACCCAGAATAATGTCTGGCCAAACATCTGTTCACTGCATGGCCCAGTCAAGTCAAAACACAAAACATCACACTTATTTGATGGTGTTACCTGAGAACTAAGCTCTGATATTTTTATCTTGCCCAAATTCCTATCTGAAAGGTCTGGACAGTCATGCCCTACAAACCATAAATTCTCATCAGATGGGTTTTATTTAACCATATGTATCATGACTTACTTTCCAATCTGACTCTGGCATAACATTACTTGATAAAGAAGAAAGTCAAAATATTTTATCCTGGGCAGGCACAGCAGCTCATGCCTGTAATCCCAGCACTTTGGGAGGTTGAGGCGGGCAGATCACAAGGTCATCAGTTTGAGACCAGCCTGGCCAACATGGCGAAACCCCATCTCTACCTAAAATACAAAAATTAGCTGGTCATCGTGGCAGGTGCCTGTAATCCCAGCTACTCGGGAAGCTGAGGTGAGAGAATCACTTGAACCCAGGAGTGGAGGTTGCAGTGAGCCAAGTGCCAATGCACTCCAGCCTGGGTGATGACAGCAAGATTCCACGTCAAAAAAAAAAAAATTTACACCAAAATATGTTTCTTTGCCATATCTTGAAATGGCCCTGCAAAGCTGTCCTCTATGAGGGAAAATCTGCATCTGTAAAGAATCACTGTTAACATAGCTAGATCTTTTTCTTCCAGGCCCTTCTAATCCTAAAGAGATTAAGAGTCTAGCATTTGTCATCTATTGTCTCTAAGGGCAGCCACTATAAAATTTCAGAAGAACCTTGGTCTCCACAATCTTTTATCTTAAGCTGAACATTTCCTTTCTATCATGCCACGTCTTTAGATAAACTCAGCCAGTTGTCAATCAGAAAATGTTTACATTTACCCACAGCCTGGAAACCTCCGCTTTGAGTTGTCCCACCTTTCTGGACCAAACCAATGTATTTCTTAAATGTATTTGATTAATGTCTCATGCCTCCCTAAAATATAAAATCCAAGCTGTGCCCTGACCACCTTGGGCACATATTCTCAGGACCTTCTGATGGCTGTGTCACGGGCCATGGTCACTCACATTTGGCTCAGAATAAATTTCTTCAAATATTTTACAGAGTTTGACTCTTTTCACCGTCATACCTGTGTTAAATCCACACAGGTCTGCAGCAAGCTCCATTCTTGCCTCCTCTGAAGAAAGAATTTGACTGAGAGGCATAAGGCAGAAGAGACCAAGGCAAGTTTTAGAGCAGGTGTAGGAGTTTATTAAAAATCTTTGGAGTAGGAATGAAAAGAAAATAAAGTACACTTGGAAGAGGCCCAAGTGGGCATCTTGAAGGTCAAGTGCCCCACTTAATCTTGGACTTCAGGTTTTATATGCTGATCTATGTCCAGCATCCTGAGTCCCCTTTCCCTTGATTCTTCCCTGAGGTTGGCCTGCTAGCACTTGGGAGGTGAGCATGCACAGTGTGTTTACTGATGTTGTATACATGCTCATCTTAGGCATTTTTCCCTTTTCCAGTGGAATGCCCTGGGAAGGTCATATACCAGTTAAACTCCACCACTTTGCCTCTTAATTTTCATGCTTAAGGCCACTCACTCAATTCCTGAGATCTTACTGGGAAGCTGCTGATCACCAGCTACAGGTATTTTTATCCATTGGCAAACTCTTTTCCTGGCCCTGGCTGCAACCAATTATTATTTTAGAGAGGCAGTGTGACAACTGCCTGACCATCAACTGACATTCCTGGTAAGGCTGAGGGAACCCTCTCCTGCCCTGCTTGTGCCTGACTAGCTACCTACTGTAGCAAAGGCAGTATGACCCAAATATTTATTCCTTTTTAGGCCTGTGACATTAGTGATCCTGCCTGTTTAAATCATTACAATTTCACATTACCTTTAACACAAGACATGGGAAAATACTAAGAGACACTCAAAAAACCTCCTGTTTTCCAGACATACTCCTTCCTGCCCTTGTGTAGGAACAATCCAATTTTCCCTTGACAGGATTAATCCTCTTCTATAAAATTGATACTTTTCTTTGTCTGTTGGTTCATTGGCAGGAAGAGCCCATAATGGCAAGTTAATAGTGTCAACTTCCAGTTTAGTGAATCACTGTTGTGTCCCATGATATGTCTTATTTTGTTATGTAAGAAATGTAAGTTAAAAGTGGTGGGGACAAAGTTTGCCAGAGGATTATTAAGGGTGTGAATCCAAAAGTATCTGAGACAGGTCTCCATCAATTTAGCAAGTTTATTTTGTCAACATTAAGGATGTATTTGTGACACAGATTCAGGGGGCTCTTTTTTTATTTTTATTTTTTTTTTTTTTGAGATGGAGTCTTGCTCTGTCGCCCAGGCTGGAGTGCAGTGGCCGGATCTCAGCTCACTGCAAGCTCCACCTCCCAGGTTCACGCCATTCTCCTGCCTCAGCCTCCCGAGTAGCTGGGACTACAGGCACCCGCCACCTCGCCCGGCTAGTTTTTTTGTATTTTTTTAGTAGAGACGGGGTTTCACCGTGTTAGCCAGGATGGTCTCCATCTCCTGACCTCGTGATCCGCCCGTCTCGGCCTCCCAAAGTGCTGGGATTACAGGCTTGAGCCACCGCGCCCGGCCAGATTCAGGGGCTTCTGACGGCATGTGCCCAAGGTGGTCTGGCTCCAGCTTGTTTTTATACATTTTAGGGAGACATAATACATCAATCAATACATATAAGATTTACATTGGTTCCATTTGGAAGGGTGGGACAACTTGAAGCAGGGGGCTTCCTGGGCATAGGTAAATTTAAAAATTTTCTGACTGGCAATCGGCTGAGTTATTATCTATAGAAAGGAATTTCTGGGTTACAATAAGGGGTTGTAAAGACCACGGTTTTATCACACAGATGAAGTTCTTAATAGACTTAAGTCTGTGTTGATGTTAAACACTGGCCAACTTTTCTTGAATTCTGAAAGGGAGGGGGGTACAATGAGGCATGTTTGATCCCCTCTTCCATCATGGCCTAAACTAGTTTTTCATGTTAACTCTGGAGTGTCCTTGGCCGACAGGACATTCAGATGCTTGAGGGGCCTTAGAATTTATATTTGGTTTACAGGGGTAACAGAGAGCAACTATTTCCATTTCTACCCTGGTTCCTGGACCTATAAACTTGCCTATGAGAGAAATAGGACCGTGTATTGGTCACTGACTCAAAGCATATACTGCATCGTGAAGTGTTATCCTCCAGCCCTGCAAAATAGTCCCATACATTTGGTACCATAATATAGTCTTCAGAAAAATATTCTACTATCCTAACAAGTCAAGTTATTCAGGGTGAGCATCATAATATGACTAGTAAATTCCATGTTGAATAACTTTCATGGACAACACTAATACTGAATGTAAAACTGAAACACTAAATAGGACATTTTAGAAATCTATGAATAGTTTTGACAGAATCTTCAAAGATAAATTCATACCCAAAATATGTGTCTTTTCCACTGAGAACAAAGGGCTATTTCTTCCATGATAAAAGTAGTACAATTTAATTAACCTCTTCCCATTGCTTGGTAGTGGTGACATATTGATGGTTTAATGGTCTCTGCTGCTGGCAGACTGGACACTCGATAGTGGCTGATGCCTAATTGGTCTTTGCCTACAAGAAGTAAGCAAAGTGGAGGTTCATGTTGCTGACCCATGTACAACCTCCATTCCTCCCACCACAGCCACCTTGATAATAAGACAAGTACAGGGATGGCTGGGGAAAGAGGCTGAGTAACACCCACAGCCTGGGTTACCTTGTCTACCTAATTATTAAAATCCACCTCAAAGAGAACTGAGGGTGCTCTTTGGTAAACAGTCATATAGGACAGAAATATATTTGTATTTTGTGCATATTTTGGAGAGGTCTATTCATATACCACTTCCTGACTCCTTATCAGATTTTTGCACCGTCTTCCTTCCAAGTTTCTGACTCCATTCAAACCATTAGCCACTACCCATGTATCATGCCGATCTATAAATCTGGCCATTTTACCTAGGCAACATAAACAACCAAGTATACTGCTTTAGAACAGGGGGAGGAACAGATTCTGGAACTTTTCCTTTTCCTTGGAAGAAATATTGGTGAGAGACAAATCTGAATAGCCTTGGGGGCTCATCCCCGTCCCCCTTTGAAAACTTAGTAGACCACTACCTTAGCTGCGTGGAGCCAGCATGCAAGAGGCCTTTGGCTGATTTCAGCATTACTAACAGGCAAATTTGTTCCCTGAGTCTTTGGTATGCAGACCTTGGTCTCCAATATGCATCTTGCCTAGCATGTTCTTGGACCCAGAGATCTGTTTTACTTTTTTTTTTTTTTTAACTACAAGAAACCAAGCACTTCATCCTTCTTTTACACTAACTTTATAACTGGGTAAGTGAATAGGAGTGCTTTTTTTATACATCCAGCTTTGTGAATGAAGCAAGCCTCTGTAGGACTTTTGGTCATGATACTTATAGATAATCAATGTCCATTCTGTGATAGAACAATGACAATTTGGGAGATTATGTAAACTCTACTACTTCTCTGTAAACTCCTGTCCCCCACTGCCACCCATTAAACTCTGTGTTATAACTGCAAACTCTGGTACTATGCCAAGTGTCCACAGCCCCTGTGATGGTTGATATTGAGTGTCAACTTGATTGGACTGAAGGGTGCAAAGTATTGTTCCTGGGTGTGTCTGTGAGGGTGTTACCAAAGGAGACTAACATTTGAGCCAGTGTACTGGGAGATACAGACCCACCCTCAATCTGGGTGGGCACAATCTATATCAGCTGCCAGTATGGCTAGAATAAAGCAGGCAGAAGAAAGTGGAATGAGGAGACTGGCTGACCTTCATCTATCTCCTATGCTGGATGCTTCCTGCTCCCCAACATCAGACTCCAAGTTCTTCAGCTTTTGAACTCTTGGAATTACACCTGTGGTTTGCCAGGGGCTCTTGGGCCTTTGGCTACAGACTGAAGGCTGCACTGTCAGCTTCCCTACTTTTGAGGTTTTGGGACTCAGACTGGCTTCCTTGCTCCTCAGCTTGCAGATGGACTATTATGGGACTTCACCATGTGATTGAGTGAGTCAATACTCTTTTTTTGTTTGTTGTTGTTGTTGTTGTTGTTGTTGTTTTAAGATGTAGTTTCACTCTTGTTGGCCAGGCTGGAGTGCAATGGCATGATCTCAGCTCACTGCAACCTCCGCCTCCTAGGTTCAAGCAATTCTCCTGCCTCAGCCTCCCAAGTAGCTGGGATTACAGGCACTCGCCACCACATCCAGCTAATTTTGTATTTTTAGTAGAGACGGGGTTTCACCATGTTGGCTGGGCTGGTGTCAAACTCCTGACCTCAGGTGATCTGCCTGCTTCAGTCTCCCAAAGTGCTGGGATTACAGGCGTGAGCCACCATGCCCAACTGAGTCAATACTCTTTAATAAACTCTTCTTCATATATACATCTATCCTATTGGTTCTGTCACTCCAGAGAACCCTGACTAGTACAGCCCCTTTCACTACAAATATCTCAATATGCCCCAGGCCACTGAAGGCCTAAAAGCGTCACTGTATCAGCATGCTACTGCATTTTTTATGAGAAACATTTTCTAAATTCAGGCACACATACATCCTGAGAAGTGTCTACTTCCTGTTCAACATACCCAAGCAGTGCTATGTTACTAACATGATGAACCAGCCTCAGTCCTTTGGAATGGGCAAGCAGGGAGGTTCCCAAGGAAAAAGTTATAATAAAGGGGTGAATAGTTAATAAATTCCTAAGAAGAGCAATGTACTTCCAGCTGCCAACTGAAAGCAAATTGGTTTTGGTGTCTTTACTAACAGATATAAAAACATTTGCCAGGTCTCTAGCTGCATACCAGGTGCCAGGGGATGTGTTGACTAGATCCAGTAGAGAAACAGTATCTGGAATAGATTACAAATACCATCCCCCACCAGCTGATTGAGTAGATCACAAAGATTCACCTGTTGTCTACACAGTAAAAGAGGCAAGCTGTATAGGAACGTGGTAAGAATCAACAACCCTGCATCTTTCAAGTCCTAGATGACAGCATTTATCTCTTCAGTTGATTTTGGAGAGATCTATTTACATATCACTTTCTGACTACTTAATATCAAATTTTGGGGAGGATGAGGAAGTTCTACAGGTTTCCATTTGGCCTTTCCTATCACAAACGGCCTCATTCCATAGGCCAGGGAAACAATATGGGGATTCTATCAGTTGTCCAGTTGTCTATTTCAGCTATGCATTTTGTAACTGAGAAAATAACTATTGTTTGACATAGACTACCAGTCTCCCATTTACCACTGACAACAGATTAATCAGTGTTTTTAAATCTAGGCAGATCAGAGTCTGAATGTTATATTGTTGTCCTTTAAAATGATATACATTAAGCGATTTATTATAAGAAATATAATTTACATGATTATGGGAGAAGCCAGAGCAAGGAAGGGCTGGGATAGGAAGTGGAAAATTTGAAGACATCAATAACCAGTCTTTTTTAAGCACTGGCATAAGGGGACAAGTCAGAGCTCCCAAAGAAATCTCAGAAACTAGGCTCATTCAATCACTGAAGCGGGGACCCTAAGTGACAAATTGCTTGCAAAGAGCATAGCAGCTGCTGTATCTATGCAGCTACCACTTCTGTTCATCTATCAGTATTCCTGGGACTACTGCTGGTTAAAAAACCAGAAGTCAGGAGAAAGAAATGGACTTGGAGTGGAAGAAAACAAAAACAAGCTATAACCTGACAGGCACTTCTTTATCTTTTCATCACCATATCTTGCCCTGAAGTTCTTCAGAGAGAAATAATTTTGCTTTAGTTCCACATCCCAAATCTCATACAAGTTCTTCTTTCGAAAAACTTTAACTTGAAGCCATAGTGGGAAGAGGGTACCGGGGAAATGTACTTACCAACTTAACTAAGTTAACAACAGAACAATCCAGCATCGAAATAGTGATACAAAGGTGAATAAAATATGGAGTGGAGTTGGAGGGGGAGCCGACAGAGGAGGCTAAGAGAAAAGTCAGTAAGAAAACAAGAAAACCAAGGGGGTATGTTTTCTTAGACACCACATGCAGAAAATGCCTTAAGAAGAAGAGTCATTGCTTCTGCCAAATGCAGACTAAAGGCCAAAGAAAATGAGATTTTGGAGTTGACCATAACATTTAAGAACATGGACATTATTGTTGATCTTTAGGTGAATGGAGTGAAGCTGGTAATGAAAGCTTGAAGGTACTGGTGTAAAGGGAAAAAAACTAGAGACAGGAGAATGAACAATTATTACAAGGAAATTTTCTATAAAATGTTATACAGAAATGGAGTGGTAGTAGAGAAGTGCTCTTGATAAAGGTAGATTTTGTTTTGTTTTTTATACGATGGGAACTATTAAAGTATCTTTGGAGTTGATTAAGTATAGAGGCAAGAATCAATGATGCAAGAGAAAGACAGCATCTGACAAGTAAAGGAATAAAGTCTTTTTTCATGCCTAGTATTCTTTTTTATTAACACATAATAGTTCTACATATGTATAGGGTACATGTGACATTTTGATACATGCACACAATGTATAATAATCAAATCAGGGTAATGAGAATCTCCATCACCACACACATTTGTCATTTATTTGTGTTTGGTTCATTTCAGATTGAAGGAGTGAAGTCTTTAAGTAGGCAAAGGAAAATGGAACCCAGTATACATAAAGAGGGGCTTACTTTACAAGGCATATGATCCACTTTACCAGTGGTGAAGGTAGAGTAGATGAATACAAATACAGGTACAATAGTGGATTTGTTGTCCAGGAGAAAATGAAATCATTCTTTTATTTATTTTATATTATCAATGAATTAAAAATTGGGGTTACTAGATGAAAGTGACAAGCAGAAGGAGCTTTGGAAATTTGACGAAAGGGGAGAAATTATGAAATGAATATCTTGGAAAATAAAAAATTAATTCAGAAAAGCAAAGTTGTATGCTTGGTAGTGCTACATCCTCACTTAAGATTTGTGGGTGTCCACAGCAACATGATACGGAATGAGGAAAAGTTGAAAGCATTTTCTCTGAGAACTGAAACAAGACAAGGATGCCCACTCTCACCACTCCTCTTCAACATAGTACTAGAAGTCCTAGCCAGAGCAAACAAGAGATAGAAATAAAGGGCATCCAAATCAGTAAAGAGGAAGTCAAACTCTCACTGTTTGCTAATGATATGATCACTTACCTAGGAAACTCTTAAGACTCCTCTAGAAGGCTCCTAGAACTGAAAAAAGAATTCAGTGGCCAGGCGCAGTGGCACACGTCTGTAATCCAAGCACTTTGGGAGACCGAGGCGGGTGGATCACCTGAGGTCAGGAGTTCACAACCAGTCTAATTAACATGCTGAAACCCCATCTCTACTAAATACAAAAAAAATTAGTCGGGCATGGTGGCTCACACCTGTAATCCAAGCTACTTGGGAGGCTGAGACAGGAGAATCGCTTGAACCTGGGAGGTGGAGGCTGCAGTGAGATTAGATCGCACCATTGCACTCCAGCCTGAGCAACAAAAGTGAAACTCCATCTCAAAAAAAAAAAAAAAAAAAATTCAGCAAAGTTTCCAGATACAAAATGAATGTACACATATCAGTAGCTCTTCTATACACAAACAGCGACATAGCTGAGAATCAAATCAAGAACTCAACCTTTTTTACAACAGCTGCAAAATATTAAAGTACTTAAGAATACACCTAACCAAGGAGGTGAAAGACCTCTGCAAGGAAAAGTAAAGAACACTGCTGAAAGAAATCATAGATAACATAAACAAATGGACACACATCCCATGCTCATGGATGGGTAGAATCAATATTGTGAAAATGACCATACTGCCAAAAGCAATCTACAAATTCAATGCAATGATATTCCCATCAAAATACCACCGTTATTCTTCACAGAATTAGAAAAACAAATTCTAAAATTCATATTTTAGAATTTAGAAACAAAAAAGAACCCACATAGCCAAAGCAAGACTATGTAAAGTAAAAAGAACAAATCTGGAGGCATTAATTTACCTGATTTCAAATTAAACTATAAGGCCATAGTCACCAAAACAGCATGGTACTGTTATAAAAATAGGCACATAGACTAATGAAACAGAATACAGAACCCAGAAATAAACCCAAATACTTACAGTCAACTGAACTTCAACAAGGCAAACAAAAACATAAAATGAGGAAAGGACATCCTTTTCAACAAATGATGCTATGATCATTGACTAGCCACATGAAGGAGAATGAAACTGGATCCTCATCTCTCACCTTAGACAAAAATCAACTCAAGATGGATTAAGGATTTAAATCTAAGACCTGAAACTATAAAAGTTCTAGAAGATAACATTGGAAAAACCTTTCTAGACATTGGCTTAGGCAAGGATTTCATGACCAAGAATCCAAAAGCAAATGCAATAAAAACAAAGATAAATTGCTGGGACTTGATTAAACTAAAGAGCTCTTTCATGGCAAAAGGAACAATCAGCAGAATAAACAGACAACCCACAGAGTGGGAGAAAATCTTTACAATCTATATATCTGACAGAGGACTAATATCCAGAATCTACAACGAATTTAAGCAAATCAGCAAGAAAAAACAATCCCATCAAAAAGTGGACTAAGGACATGAATAGACAGTTCTCAAAAGAAGACACGCAAATGGTCAACAAACATATGCAAAAATGCTTCACATCACTAATGATATGAGAAATGCAAATCAAAACTACAGTGTGATACCACTTTACTCCTGCAAGAATGGCTATAATCAAAAAATCAAAAAATAGATGTAGGTGTGGATGCAGTGAACAGGAAGTACTTCCACACCGCTACTGAGAATGTAAACCAGTACAACCACTATGGAAAACAGTGTGGAGATTCCTTAAAGAACTAAAAGTAGAACTACCATTTGATCAAGCAATTGCACTACTCACTATTACTCAGAGGAAAAGAAGTCATTATATGAAAAAGATACTTAGACATGCGTGTTTATAGCAGCACAATTCACAATTGCAAAAACATGGAACCAACCCAAATGCCCATCGATCAACAAGTGGATAAAGAAACTGTGGCTATATATGTGTGTGTGTGTGTGTGTGTATGATGGAATACCACTCAGCCATAAAAATGAATGAATGGCACTCGCAGCAACTTGGATGGGACTGCAAGTGAAGTAACTCAGGAATGGAAAACCCAGCATCATATGTTCTCTTTCCTAAGTCGGAGCTAAGCTAGGAGAATGCAAAGGCATAAGGAAACAATGGACTTTGGGGACTGAGGGAGAAACGGTGGGAAAGGGGTGAGGGACAAAAGGCTACAAATTGGGTGCAGTGTATACTGCTTGGGTGATGTGTGCACCAAAATCTTACAGATCACCACTAAATAACTTACTCATGTAACCAAAAACCGCCTGTTCCCCAATAACCTATGGAAATTTTTAAATTGAGGGTGTAAAGATAAATGGATATCAATCAATCAATCACATTATTTGTGTGTTCTTCTGTAGCTATATCTACTGCTTGAGTGCAGGAGGAAATAGGTTGTTGTCTTACACTGAGTCAGCTTTATTTTTTCCAAGGAATGTAGCACTGCTCACATTAAAGTAAGTCTCAGTGGAAATATATGGGAAAGTACAGATGTATCTGACGTGATAATTGAACCAGGAGTAGATCAGGACTTAAGTTACTATCTCCATCTCTTCCATACCATTTGATCCTCATCTCTGAATTTTGCATTACATATACTTTATTTTTTTCTCTCTGTAACAACCAGATTTTTGTTCTTTTTGTATAATTGGCAGAAAATTGTTGTCCCTGCCCAGGATAGGTTAACCTTCCAGCTCCAAAGCCCAACAGTACTAATTCCAGATTTCTAAAAAGAAAAATCAGATTAGCTTAGCTTGGGTCAGACTTTTGCAGAGAAAAGGTTAAGGAGAAAAGTTTCACAGAGCAGATAAATTAATTGAACTAAAATCCTCAACAAGAGTAGTTTGGTATGAGTCTGAACAATTACGGTCAATCCAAAATATTTAGCACTGCAGAAATGGAATACTGAAGTAAATTTATATTTCATAGAATTTCATGTAATTAGATAATTGAGTTTTAGAAGGGAGAGGGCTATTAAAATAGTGATTTCTGTTTTCCACTGAATCCCAATGGCCTTCTAATCTTGCAGCCTTGGTAGAGCACCATATCTTTAGAATTTCCTCCAACACCAAAACCCATCTCAAGGAACTCCTGGAGAAAATGGTCCACAGAGCATGAGCTATCCCAATAAGAAATGCCCTAAGGGCTTTTGTAGTGTTATGATCTCAGTACTTACATCTCCTGCTCACACCTAATTCAGAGGCCTGCTGCATCCAGCAATCACTCTCCAATAAGAAAAACAATCCAGAAGATGGGCTGAGGCATCCAGTGCTTACAATGACATTTCTGAATGAACAGTAAATTTAAACTGGGAGAACACCTGCAGGTGATTTAGATTAATAGCAATGGAACAGCATTGTGTGTTTAGGAAGAAGTTTCTTAAAAATGCAAAAAATTGGCTGGGCGTGGTGGCTCAAGCCTGTAATCCCAGCACTTTGGGAGGCCGAGACGGGCGGATCACGAGGTCAGGAGATCGAGACCATCCTGGCTAACACGGTGAAACCCCGTCTCTACTAAAAAATACAAAAAACTAGCCAGGCGAGGTGGCGGGTGCCTGTAGTCCCAGCTACTCGGGAGGCTGAGGCAGGAGAATGGTGTAAACCCGGGAGGCGGAGCTTGCAGTGAGCTAAGATCCGGCCACTGCACTCCAGCCTGGGCCACAGAGCGAGACTCCGTCTCAAAAAAAAAAAAAAAAAAGCAAATAATTTTGGTTTGCTCAATATCCTGTTTTTTTTAATTGCAAATATTATGAGTACTAATAACACAAGAACTTTTGTCCAGTACTGTGAGAGTGGCAGAAGGACTTTTAGCAGGTGTGATACAAATTTAGGAAGTAACCATGCTGATTCTCTAAGGCATGAAGAATAAACAAGGGAGATACCTTAGGGTCTCCAAAAATGTGAGATGGAGATGGTTATGGGATCTCAATACACTAAAAGAAGTATCTGTTTATACTACCTTTTATAAATGCAGATGTATCAGTATACCGTTTTTAAATTCTTTTTTTAAAAAAGATGATTTCTCAAGATACACTTGAAAACCAGACCATATGTGCTCTGAAAAGACTAATATGTCATCTTGGCTATAAACAGATCCCAAACTGTGTCTGCCCAGCATCTTTGCTATTATTGAAGACAACCAGGGTAAACCAGCTCCACAGTCTGCCTCAAGAATATAACTTCCAGTTAGAAAACACTCACTCACCAGCCCTTTCCCTGCCTTAAGACAAAGCTGGTAAAACTATTAGGTATCAAAGTTCTCAGGGAAAGTGGTCCAAAATATGCAAAGCACAATTCCTAAGTAATCTTAATATTATTTAGACAGATATGGCCAGCAACCTTATTTGGATTAGAGTCAGAAGGAATTAGACCTGTAAGGTGGTAGGGATGAGGAGGACCTAACCCAGAACCGGTAATGGTTGTCTCAAAAGGTACATCCCGTGGAAGGCAGCCAAGGCCTTGAGATGGGGGGAAAAAAAATGGAGAGGCTTCCAAGAACACTCCATCACAGCGGTAACTGAGGAATGTGCTGAAACATTAAATGGATGTCCCAGTCTTCTCTAAGATCAGGAGAAAAGTGAAGCAATAGTATAAACATTTGTCAGAATGACTTAAGTGAGCTGATAGATGATAAATGACTATAGGCAACCCTTATGATGAGCTCAAGTATATATAGAAATAAAACCTCAAAGGATTTTAGCATTACAAAGCTGAATCAGTGACCACAAACCAAAGTATTATTATTCTTGTGCAATGGTCCAACCATGTTCTGGGCCACCTCCATACATGTGAATTTAATTACCTTTCACTGACAAGTGGAGGAAGACCTTTTGTAATACTGAGTTAAAGGCAGGGAATTTCAAGGTACTGAAAATTGTTTCAATAGGCACTAAACTCTGAACAGGCAGGAAGGCCATTATAGTGATGATAATGATAAAACTCAGGGCTGTAGACACATATTAATGGGCCTCTCCTGATGAAAGAGCCACATTTCATATGCATGAAGGAGATGAACATCTAACTTTGTAATTGGCTTATATTTCAGGGATGGGGGAAGTATTTAAATGATTTCTGGTCATGAGAGAATCTGACAGAAAAGAGGGAATGGAGATATCTATTTCCCAGTTTAGATTTTTTTTTATTTTTTTTTTTGGCAAGATCATTTTTCTCAGTCCATAAGGAAAAAATATCCCTCTGTACCCCCCAGTCACCTCCTGACTTGATGTCCACTCTATCCGACTGCCTCATTCTTCAGGGGCAAAGTCATGAACCCAGCATAATCAATGACTTTACCTTGACAAATGCCAGCATGCAGTTGGATGGATTATTTCTTCCCATCCCCACCCATGTGTTCTGTAAGAATTCCACCACCAGAACTGTGAATCATATCCTACAAGTCTGAGGAGATATGGTCTGCAGTACTTTAATTCCTCTTCATTGTATTCTGTTTATTTCAGAGCCTCTTGATGAGAGGTTGGTTAAGCTCACCTCATTCTCCAATTCCAAAGAAAAGAGGTTAGAAAAGGATGACAGGTTACATCATTCTCCACTGATTTCTCAAATTAATACAAGGTGAAGCCAAGTCAGTGGTAATGAGTGTTCCTTTCCAACCAGAAACTATTTCATTCCTGCATTCAGCAAGCATTTGCTCTCTGTGATGTGAACACTATTATTTGATACTTCATTGGTTTCCCCTGCCAAGTCACTTTTTATCACCATTTTTGGATTTGGATGTATTTCCTATCCTATTTGTTGAAGAATTTCTTTACTACAAGTAACTGGGTGAAGTCTATACAACAGACCTGTGGCACCTGTAGCCCACTACCCTCTTCCTAGGGACAGCATTAAATTTCCAATTCAATGATTCCTAAGCAACCACAAAGAGGCTCCGTCACTGCTCCACAGAGTCCTAACTTTTCTTTGCCTCCAAGCAAGCCTGCACACACAGATGACTGCATACACACTACCCAGAGCACTTTATGTCCATTTTCTAATTCACCCCTCCCTGTAGCTAGGCACCATTTTTATCCTCTTTAAAGAAGAAACAATAAACCAATATGCCACACCCAGGATGACATAGCTAGCAAGTGGCAGAGCTGGATTTAAGCCATTACTTTTAGCTGTTTTTAATCAGCACACTCTCCTAATTGTCTCTTTAAAATCTTTTCCTCAGCCTCTTATTTTATGGATGAAAGACTTGGGTCCAGAAAAGTGAAACCAGCTTTCACAAGAGCCGAAGGCTTCTTGAATCCCAGGCTGGAGCTTTCTCTCTGATTTAGTATTGCTTTCCTCATGTTTGCTTAACCACTGAGGTTCTTGGAAAAGATGTATGTTGTTACCACAGCATTCCAGTGTATGCTACTGAAGACCCTTGAAGTGTAATTAAACAGAATGTCTATAATAATAAAAGTCATCTCTTTTCATGCACTATCCACTTCACTTGCAATACAGAAAGGGTTTGATCCCAGGGAAAAAAAAAAAAAAAAAACATGCAACTCTGTGATTCATGTCAAGGAAGACCCGGCCAGTTTTCCTGATGGTCTTGGAGGAAGAAAGCATTTCCATTTCTTCCTCTTAAATAGCTTCTGAAATAGAAGTGTTGCTTTTCTTAAGACAAGGTACATTTTTTGAGGCCAATGGCCACATCTGAATGATACTGAACAGGATGCTGGAAATCATTGATGTAGTCAGCCAGTCAAATGGCTCCATAGGCAACATAGTATTTCCTGAGAGGTGCAGAGAGAGACACTGGTCATTTTCCTGCAATCAGGAGAGAACTTTCAGAGTTGAACTTCGTGTGTGTGTGTGTGTTTGTCTGTCTGTCTACATGCAGGCACAGTCCAGGAGAAAAGGGGGTATAGAGAGAAAGAGGACAAGAACCGTGTGACGCAAAGAAGTCATCTCTGCCATGTGTTTGCCTTCAGGGAATTCAGAGTTGGGTTCTCTCAGCATTTTTGTCTAGAATTTTATTTTGGCATATTAAATTCTATAAATAAATGGATGGAGTGGGGTATGTGAGGGCAGAAGACAAGAATTGTCTTTGAGAGACAGAAATGTTTACATTACAGAAGCAATGACCTGTTTCACACATTTTGCTGATTTTTGTTTAAAAAGTGTATTTGTAATAAACACGTTACTTCTACAGGTCATGCCAACTATTTTCCTATACTAAACCACATTTTTTTCTGTGCTAACACCACACACAGACACACACACATACACACGACATTCAAAACTCTTTATAAGCTAACCGATCCTATCATGCCACCCCTGTAACACGTGCCCCAAGCATCCTACATTCCAGCAAGACAAAACTTCTTGCTGTTCCCTGAACACCAACGTTTTGGCCTTTCCTCTGCTCATGCCATTTTGGTCACATTGAATGCCCTTTCCCTTTCTCAGGCTAGAAAATCCTACCCGTATTTCAAAGCCCAACTTAAGTACCACTTCTCTATGAATGCTTCCTCTGAGCCCCCCTCCCTGTTCTTTACCTCATTCCATCTTTCCTCACAGATACAAAGCATATGGCCATGACGGATGAACTATGGATGGCTGTATGTCTGCCTCTCCATGCTACTGCAGCTCCATCCCTACTCTGCATATTTAAAATTCCTGCAGAGCAAAGGCTGTGTATATACACTCGTAACCTACTTCATTCACCCCCACTTGTTTCCTGGTACCTAATGAATAGCAAGTCTTTCAAGCAGACTTGTTGTATGATTGATTTGACTGATTGATTTGTATTAATAAATTTACATGTCTACTCCCTAGCTATAACAATGAAAATATATTGAACTAATCCAATCCCCTGCCTGAAAGCAGTTACGGCGATGCTTCCTTTCACTTCCTCTCTTCTATGATAATAAGTGAAATCAAATGAAACACAACCATTTAAAACCTCCATCCTCAAGTTCAGCATCTATGCTCGTTGTTTTTTTGTGGTTTTTTTTTTTTTTTTTTTTTTTTGCCCCTATAAATCCATTCTCTGACCTTTTCTACCCTGCTCTGTACTCTAGAAGACGAAATGTTAGGAATTGCATCATCCAGGCTGTTTTGCCCTATAGCTTTTGGCTAATGGGTTCAACTACTGGGAGACACTGCCAGGACCACAGAGGGCAGGGGGAAAAGGAGAGGTCAGAGCATTTATTTTCCTCCCTAACTTTGCTGGAATATAGTTGGGCAGTGGCTGCATTTCCTTATGTAGGCCCACAGCTCCTATAGGCAGCCTCTCTTATTTGTTGTTTAAGTTTTCTAAATGTATTATCTTACAGTTCTGTAGGTCAGATGTCTGACAGAAGTCTTGATGGACTGAAATCAAACAGTTGGCAAGGCTGCACTCTGAACTGGAGGCTCTTGAGAATTCTGCTTTACCATTCCCAGCTTGTTGGGTCTGCCCACATTCCTTGGCTCATGGCCTCTTTCTTTCATCTTCAAAGCCAACAATGTTGCCTCTCTCTGGCCTTTCTTCATCACATCTCTGGCCATAGCAAGGCAAGTTTCTTTTCCTTTAATGACTTAAGTGATTAAATTAGGCCCATCTGCATAATTCAAGATAATGTCCTTATCTGAAAGTCCTCAACCTTAATCACATGTGCAAAGTCTCTTTTGCCATGTAAGGCAGCATATTCACAGACCCTGGGAATTAGGGCACAGACATCTTCGAGGAGCCATTCTTCTGTCTATCACACTTGGGTTTAGCTCACTGTTCCCTCTGTTTGCCTAGATGGGTCAATGACTTCTTGACGTTGTTAATCCCTGAGGCCTCACTATTCTGTGTTGGTTCCCTTACTATACCCTCAGCTTTACACATGGTTTCTTCACTAAATTATCTTTAGTCAGCCCTCTGAGCCTACTGTATGATTCCTGCAAGGACCCTGACTGATCCCACAATGCTCAATCACCCACCACAGATAAAACTGTGT
This sequence comes from Rhinopithecus roxellana, assembly GCF_007565055.1. NCBI lineage: Eukaryota > Metazoa > Chordata > Mammalia > Primates > Cercopithecidae > Rhinopithecus > Rhinopithecus roxellana. The sequence goes on along the minus strand of NC_044564.1, from coordinate 59,055,969 downwards.
GGCTGGAGTCCTACTGGAATCCTAACAGACAGTATTTGGTTTTCTGCTAGAAGGTCACTGATGATCCCCTTAGAGAAACCAGCTATCTGGATGAACAGGGACCAGTTTTACCCACCACTTACTTTCCTTCTTATAACTGTGTGCATGAAGAGTTGAAATGGGTTTTTGCACCTGGGAAATATGAAGAGGTGGCTCACTCAGCGAAGTTAATAGCTGGGCAGCTTCATTACTTTGGGAGCTATTTGAGGACCAACTAGCTCCTGCACAACCAGAAGAAAAAAATATTCAAATTTCTGCTGAAAAATCAATAAAATCAGGGCTCTGAAATATTTGAGAGCAAAGCAAGTAAGGTTCACTCCAACGCATTCTTCATCCCCAAAGACTCTCCTCAGCCTTCCATCTCAGCACAATTAATTTCAAGGATTAAGAGCATCTACTTTGGCAGGAAATAAACCTGGGTTTGAATCCCAGGTCCGTGGCTTGGATAAATTATTTAACATTTCCAAGCCTCAGTTTTCTTATCTGTAAAATGGAGATAGTGTCTACAGGATTGCCAAAAGATTGAATTTAGGCTATATACATATTCACATTGTGCCTAATAAGTATACATTACATTACATACATAACAATATATTATTACAATTAATTAGTAGTATTAAATCCTGCCAATTCTTTAAGGCCAAGTTCAAATCCTCACCTCCAAGAACTCTTCCTAGATCCCTCCAAACTTCAGAGATCTCCCTTTTCTTTAAATTCTTACAATCCTTGTGATAATGCAGTAGACAATTTGGCAGCTATTTACAGTAACGACCATAGTCTCCTTTCATAGTGAGAACTGTGTCTTCGTTGGCGTCTCCCTTTGTGCCTAATGTAATGGTGTGCATAGAATAGACACTAAGGAAGTATTCATCAATTCATCACCTTCAAGATGGATTGCCATCATGAAGGGTATATTTTCTTAACCTTTCTTCTGCTTTTCCTGGCTGTATTTGCCATTCTGAAGTGAGAGGAGAAAGTAATACAGTGTCTATCTGTACAAGAAAACATAGACCCTTCCTCCTCTTTTAAAGTTAGAGAGGTGTCTCACAGTTTTCCAAACCATGGAGGGTGTTCCTAATTTTACATGTTCTGCTCTAATATCAGACCATTTGTCAGGACATGTGCTATAATTCTGATTTCAGGAAAAATGACATCTTCTATACTCCTTATATTAATCAAGATAGTCGAGATTATGCCAAAGGAACAAATTATCCCAGATCTCAATCACTTAAAAGCTGAGACAACATAACAAAAGCTTATTTCTCTTTAGTGAAATAATCTGCTGAAGGCTCAGGGAAACCATCTCCACACAGCCCCTCATCAATCCAGGCTGATGCAAGATTCTCCATCCTCAAGCTGCACTGTCTAGAACATGCCATCTCTTCAGTTATAAACAGTACAAGAAGACAGTGCTGGAGAGTCTTGCACTAACAATTAAGTCCTAGGTCCAAACCTGACACACATCACTTCTGCTTAACAACCCCTGGTCAGAACAAGAGTCACATGGCCCTGCTTAATGGCAAAGGGCATGGAAAATTGGTATCATTGCACTGGCCTGGAAAGAGGGGAGAACCAGATTGAGGGGAGCATTGGAAGTCTTTACTACACTTCTTAAAACTCTTGTTCAACTCTAACTTACATGACAATCTTCTCTCCTCCTGGACTGCAAACTCTTTGAGGGCAGAGGTCCTAATGGATTCATCTCCAGTTCCACTCCCCGCTCTCTCAGTGCCTCGCTGGCAAAATCTCTAGCACGTGATCCAAGTGTATTTATCAAGTACATTTTTTAAGTTTACCAAATAGTTATTGAATGCTTCCCATGTGCCTGGTACTGTTCTAGGTGATGAAGATATGGCCCTGAACAAAATGTACACCAATCTCGAGGCTCATAAAACTTAGATTTTAGTGTGAAAGGAAAACAAATCAAAAAAATAGACAAAATGTATGATTAGGTGACTGTTGATAAGTGCTATGGAGAAAAATAAAGCAAGGAAAGGGGTTACTAAATATGTATGTGGCAGGGGTATGGGCAGATAATGACTGTGTGGGGCCAAACAGGGAGGAGAGTTGACCAGGAAGAACTGTGCTTCTTGTGGTGACATAAACAAGGAGAAAGGGTATAATAAGATGAGTGTTGATGGTCTCAAGAAAGATGTCAGTGGTGAGGCTGTGAGTATTGGGTGTGAAAAGAGGAAAAGATTGGAGTCTTGCCAGTTCATGAAGAGTTTGGGAGTTCCCTTTCCACTCCTGCAAATACTAATAAGGAGAGCAGGAAACAGTTGGCTTTTCTGATTGTCCTTTTGGCTTACAAAGAGAGGTATGGAGTCTAACGAGAGGGCATTTTAACAGGAGCTTGTGGGTGAATTTAATTGATTTTTTTCTGTCATACATTTTCAGGCACTTTTTATATTTTTTTTCTTTTTTTCACTTAAATTAAAAATTCTAATAACATCTGTAGAGTTCATTAAAATGTCTCTTTTTAAGGCTATTAGCAGCTTCTTCATGTTCTCTCTTCACTCTAGTGTGAAATTTCTGCCTTATGATTTGTTGGAGAAAAGACTTTAAAAACTCTGTTAATTAAAGACCTCTTTGAAGAAGGCTCCTACTGTGTTGGTGTTTCTTTCACTTTTCTTTCATGCTTTAAAACTCTTTACCCCACCCAGATAATCGTATGGACTATGGTACTTATGAATGTCACATTTATATGTATCTTTTGTTAATTCAACTATCTATGGCATGTGGGTAATCTTTGTTAAGCTCCTAATAACTATAAATGTTTCATTAAAAGGACGGATCTTCAGAACTTCCAGTATTTTTTATTAACATCTGTACTGCTTAAATCTTCCTCACAATGAGATGGATAGAGTGGGAAGGTAGGTAGCTTAAGTCCTGTCTGAGCTCTATTATTGAAGTTTCATGAATGTTCTGGAACTCACTTTTCCTCTTCTGAAAGGTTGATGACTTTTACTCTAATTGGTAAATCATTATCATCAGTTTTATAGTAATTATATTTTTATTACTCTATGCAGGCATTGTACTAGACATCTTATATGAATAACCTTTTTTATTGTGGTCACCCACACATAACATAAAAGTTACCATCTTAATGATTTTGAAGTGTACAATACAGTAGTATTAATATAAACACGTTATATAACAGAACTCCAGAACTTTTTCATCCTGCAAAATTGAAACTACATATCCATTAAGCAACTCCCATTTACCTCCTGCCCCAACCCCTGGCAACCACCATTTTACTTTAGGTTTCTAAGAGTTTGACTATTTTAGATACTTCAGGTATGTGGAATTATGTAGTGTTTGTCTTTTGTGACTGACTTATTTCAATTACCATAATTTCTTCAAGGTCCATCCATGTAGAAGCATATGACAGTACTTCCTTCCTTTTGTGAGTCTGAAAATATTTCATTATGTGTATGTGATACATTTTATTTATTCATCTGTTGATGAACATTTAGGTTATCTCCATCTCTTGGCTATTGTGAATAGTGCTGCAATGAACACCAATGTGCAAATATCTCTTAGAGATCCTTTTTCAAATATTTTAGATACCCAGAAGTGATATTGCTGGATCACATATTATTTCTAACTTTTAAAATAACCTCCACAGTTTCCCATAGTAGTTGCACCATTTTATATTCCCACCAACAGTGTACAAGGGTTCTAATTTCTCCACATTCTCACTACCACTTGTTATTTTTTGTTTTAAGGAGGGTGGCCATTCTAACAGGTGCGAAACCATATCTCATGGTGGTTTTAATTTGCATTCCCCTAATTATTACTGATGTTGGGTATCTTTCAATACGCTTATTGACCATTTTTATATTTTCTTTGGAGAAGTGCTTGCCCAATTCCTTTGCTTTTTTTTTTTTTTTTTTAAACTGGATTGTTTCTGTTTTTGTTGAGATATAAGAGTCATTTTTTATATTCTGGATAATACCCCCCATCAGACTTATGGTTTGCAAGTATTTCCTCCCATTCCTTGGTTGCCTTTTCAATCAGTTGTTTGTTTCCTTTGCTGTGCAGACGTTGTTCCATTTGCTATAGTCCCACTTGTCTATTTTCACTTTTGTTGTCTGTGTGTTTGTGTCATAGCCAAGAAATCATCACCAAATTCAATAGCTCAAAGTTTTTCCCCCATGTTCTTTTCTAGAAGTCTTATAGCTTCAGTTCTTAATTTTAGATCTTTAATAGACTTTGAATTCATTTTTTTATATAGTGTAAGATAAGGGTCCAGTTTCGTTTGTCTGCATGTAAACATCCAGTCATCCCAGTACCATTTGTTGAAGAGACTACCCTTTCCCCGTTGTGTAGCCTCGACACTTTTATTGAGGATCATTTGATTGTGTACATGAGGATTTATTTCTGGGCTCTCTATTCTGTTCCATTGGCCTTTATGTGTCTTAAATGTCAGCATCATGCTGTTTTAAATATTGCATATTTGAAATGCTTTGAAATCAGAAAGTGTGAGGTGTCGAGCTTTTTCTATCTCAAGATTGTTTTGACTATTTGGGGCCTTTAGTAATCCTAGATTAATTTTTGAAATTTTCTGCAATTTCTGCAAAAAAAATGCTGCTGAGATTTTAATAGGTATTGTATTGAATCCATAGGTCACTTTGGGTAGTATAAACATTTTAACAACATGAATTCTTTCCAAGCAGGAACACAAAATATCTTTCCATTTATTTGTCTTTTTCCAATTTCTTTTATCAATATTTCCTAGTTTTGGATGCAAATTTTTCACCTTGGTTAATATTATTTTTAGGTATTTTATTTTTTTGATGATATTTAAAATGTAATTTAAAAAATTTTTCGTTTTAGATTGTTCATGGTTACAGAACTTTAACTGTTTTTCATGTGTGTTAAATTTTAATCCTGCAACTTTGCTAAATTTATTACTTCTGACAGGCTTTGTGTGTAACGTGTGTGACACCTTTAGGATTTTCTATATAAAAGATCATGTTGTCTACAAACAAAGAACATTTTACTTCTTCTTTTCCTATTGGGTGCTTTTATTTCTTTTTCTTCCTTATTGTTCTGGACAGGATTTTGAGTATTATATTGAGTAGAAGTGGTGAGAACAAGGATACTTACTTTGTTTCTGATTTTGAGAAAATGGTTTTAGCTTTTTGCCATTTTGAGTATGATGTTAGCGGTGGGCCCTTTACCTATGGCCACTATTAAGTTGAAGTAAAATCTTTCTATTCTTAGTTTGTTTTTATCATAAAAGAACATTAAATTTTGTCAAGTTTTTCTGTATTAATCTGCTAATGCATTACATTGATGAATTTTCATGTTCAAACTAAATCCCACCAAATCATAATATGTAATACTTATAATACATTGTTGAATTTCATTTACTAATGTTTTGTTGAAGATTTTTATGTCCATATTCATTAGGGATATTGGCCTGTAGTAGTTTTCTTTCTCGTATCTTTTTCTGACTTTGGCATTAGGGTGGTGCTGCTCTTATAGAATAAGTTTGAAAATGTTTCCTCCTTTTCAATATTTTGGAAGAGTTTAAGAATTGGTAGTTCTTTTCTTGTTGTTATTTAGTTTTTATTTCATAATCATAAACTTAACTCTGCAATCCAGCTAGGCATGGAAGAGAACAAGGAAAACATGGAACCCAGAGGGAACTGCAGCGAGAGCACAAACATTCTAGGATATTGAGAGCAAATGGGGTGGAGGGGTGCTCTCTTGAGCAACAGAAGGAATGGTCTGGTGGTTAAGATGAAACACAAGTCAAACGTATTTGAGTTGTCCACAGTCAGTAATGCTGATCTTCTTGCTGGTCTTGCCATTCCTGGACCAAAGCGCTCCATGGCCTCCACAATGTTCATGCCTTCTTTCACCTTGCCGAAGACCACATGCTTGCCATCCAACCACTCAGTCTTGGCAGTGCAGATGAAAAACTGGGACCGTTTGTGTTGGGTCCCACATTTGCCATGGACAAGATGCCAGAACCTGTATGCTTCAGGATGAAGTTCTCATCATCAAATTTCTCCCCGTAGATTGACTTGCTGCCAGTGCCATTACGATGTGTGAAGTCACCACCTTGACACATAAACCCTGGAATAATTCTGTGAAAACAGGAACCCTTATAACCATAATCCTTTCTCTCCAGTGCTCAGAGCATGAAAGTTTCCTGCTGTCTTTGGAAACTTGTCTACAAACAGCTCGAAGGAGACACGGCCCATCCACGTCGATGTCGAAGAACAGGGTGGGGTTGACCATGGCTGATAGTACGGGGTACCTGATGGCAGAGACGTCTACAAAGCTGGTGGTAGTTCTCTAAAAGTCTAATAGGATTCTCCAGTGATGTCATTCAGTAATGGGCGTTTACTTTGTTTTTCTGGATTCTTGATGTGTGTTTTTTTGGTTTTAAATTTCAACTTTTATTTTAGACACAGGGGGTACGTTGGCAGGTTTGTAACATGGAAATTTTGCATGATGCTGAGATTAGGGGTCTGATTCCCGTCACCCAGATAGTGAGCATAGTACCTAATAGGTGTTTTGTTTTTTTTTTCTAACACATGACCCTTTCTCCCTCCTCCCTCTAGTAGCCTGCTTTGTCTGTTATTCCTTTATTATGTTCATGTGTGCTCAATGATTAGCTCAATTGTAAGTGAAAACATGTGGTAGTTGGTTTTCTGTTTCTGTGTTACTTTGCTTAGAATTATAGCCTCCAGCTGTATCCATGTTTGCACAAAGGATATGATTTCTGTTTTTTGAGATGGAGTCTCACTGTCACCCAGGCTGAAGTGCAGTGACGTGATCTTGGCTTACTGCAACCTCTGCTTCCTGGGTTCAGGCAATTCTACCTCAGCCTCCTAAGTAGCTAGAACTACAGGCGTGTGCCACCACACCCAGCTAATTTTTGTACTTTTAGTGGAGACAGGGTTTCACCATGTTGGTCAGGCTGGCCTCCAACTCCTGACCCCGTAATCTGCCCACCTTGGCCTCGCAAAGTGCTGGAACTACAGGCATGAGCCAGCACTCCCCACATGATTTCATTATTTTTTATAACTGTGTAGTATTCCATGGTGTATATGTACCACATTTTCTTTAGTCTACCATTGACGGGCAGCTTGGTAGATTCCATATATTTGCTATTGTGAATAGCACAGCAATGAACATAAGAGCATTCATGTGTCCTTTGGCAGAATAATTTATTTTGCTTTGAGTGTATGCCCAGTAATGGGATTACTGTGATGGATGGTAGCTCTGTTTTAAGTTCTTTGAGAAACCTTAAGATTGCTTTCCATGGTGATTCAACTAATTTACATTCCTACCAACAGTGTGTAAGTCTTCCCTTTTCTCCACAGTCTTTCCAGCATGTTTTTTGGTTGCTGTTGTTTGACTTTTTAATAATAGCCATTCTGACTGGTGTGAGATGGTATCTCCTTGTGGTTTTGATTTGCATCTCTGTGATGATTAGTGATGCTGAGCACTTTTTCATGTTTGTTGGCTGCCACTTGTATGTCTTCTTTTGAGAAGTGTTCATGTCCTTTGCCATTTTTAATGGGGTTGTTTTATTCTTAAGTTCCTTACAGATGCTGGATATTAGGCCTTTGTCAAATCTACAGTTTGTGAATTTCTTCTTCCATTTTGTGGTTGTCTGCTTACTCTGTTGATAGTTTCTTTTGCTGTGCAGAAATTCTTTAGTATAATTAGGTGCCACTTGTCTATTTTCGTTGCAATTGCTTTTGGGGACTTAGCCAAAAAATATTTCTCAAGGCTGATGTGGAGAAGAACAATTCCTCGGTTGTCCTCTAGGATTTTTATAGTTTGAGATCTTACATTCAAATCCTGATCTATTTTGAGTTAATTTTTTAATACAGTGAAACATAGGGATCCAGTTTCAATCTTCTTCATATGGCTAGCCAGTTATCCCAGCAACATTTATTGAATAGGAAGTGCTTTCCTCATTGCTTGCTTTTGTCAGTCTTGTAAAAGATCAGATGATTATAGGTGTGTGGCTTTATTTCTGCATTTTCTATTCTGTTCCAATGGTCCATGTGTCTATTTTTGTACCAGTACCATGCTGTTTTGGTTACTGCAGCTTTATCGTATGACTTGAAGTTGGGTAGTATGATTCCACCAGCTTTGTTCTTTTGGCTTAGGATTACTTTGGCTATTGGTCTTTCTTTTGGTTTTATATGGATTTTAGAACAGTTTTTTCTAATTCTGTGAAGAACGACATTGGTAGTTTGATAGGAATCCCGTTGAATCTGTAAATTGCTTTGGGCAGTATAGCCATTTTTACAATATTGATTCTTCCAATCCATCAGCATGTAATTTTTTCCATTTATCTGTGTCATCTCTGAAATCTTTCAAGAATGTTTTATAGTTCTCCTTGTAAAGATCTCCTTGGTTAGTTGTAGTCCTAGGTATTTCATTTTCCTTGTGGTTGTTGTAAGTGGAATTGTGTTCTCGATTTCACTCTCAACCTGAACCTTGTTTGTGTATAGAAATGCTATTAATTTTTGCACTTTGATTTTTGTATCCTGAAACTTTACTAAAGTCATTTATTAGTTATAGAAGCCTTTTGGAAGAGTGATTAGGATTTCCTAGCTATAGAATGATTTCATCCTTAAGAAGAGATAGTTTAACTTCTTCTTTATCTATTTAGATGCCTTTTATTTATTTAACTTGCCTTATGGCTGTGACTAGGACTTCCAGTACACTGTTGAATGTAAAAGGTGTCAAAATTATTCCAAGCACATTTTCAGACCACAGTGCAATACAAATAGAAATCAATACCAAGATCTCTCAAAATTACACAACTACAAGGAAATTAAACAACTTACTCCTCAATAACTCTTGGGTTAACATCAAAGTTAAGGAAGAAATTTTAAAATTCTAGAAATAGGGACACAACTTGCCAAAAGCTCTGAGATGCAGCTAGTGTTAAGAGGAAAGTTTATGGTGCTAAATTCCATCATGAAGAAATAAGATCTCAAATTAACAGTTTAACTTCACACCTATAGAAACTAGAAAAACAAACAAATCAATCCCAAAACTTCCAGAAGAAAATAAATAACTAGAATTAGAGAAGAAATGAATGAAATTGAGATGCAAAAATCCATACAAAAGATCAATGAAACCAAGAGTTGGTTCTTTGTAAGAATAAGCAAAATTGATAGACCTCTGGCTACATTAACAAAGAAAAAAAAAGAGAGAAGAACCAAATAAGCACAATCAGAAATGACAAAAGCAATGTTCCAGCTGATCTCACAGAAATATAAAAGATCCTCAGAGACTACTATGAACAACTCTTTGGACACAATTAGAAAATCTAGAAGAAATGTATGAATTCCTAGAAGCACACATTCTCCCAAGGTTGAATCAGAAAGAGATTGAAATCCTGAATAGACCAATATCACCTTCTGAAACAGAATCAGTAATAAAGAATCTAGCAACTAAGAAAAGCCCTGGACCAGGTGGATTCAGAGCTGAATTCTACCAGACAATAGTATAAGAAGAGATTGTGCTAATCCTATTGAAATTATTCCAAAAAACTAAGGAGGAGATACTCCTCTCCAACTCATTCTATGAGGCCAGCATCATCCTGATACCAAAACATGGCAGAGACAAAAACATGAAAAAAAAAACTTCAGGCCATCCTTGACGAACGCTGATGCAAAAATTCTCAGCAATTTACTTGCAAACTGAATCCAGCAGCACCTTGAATTTATCACCCCACTCTGTTCTGACCTGTAATGATTCTGCTGAGAGATCCAATAATAATCTTATGGAGTCTTCCTTGTACATGATGAGCAAATATTTTCTTGCTGCTCTCAATATTCTCTTGTTTATGACTTTTGACAGTTTATGATATGTCTCAGTATGGGCCTTTGGGGATTTATCCTAAGTGAATCCCTTTGATCCTCCTGAATTTAGATGTTCATTTACTTCTTTTAAGTTTTCTTTATTTCTTCAAACAAGGTCCCTACTTCATTCTCACTCTTCTTATTCAATTCCCATAATGTGTGTACTAGTCTGCTTATCTCCTTTAGGTTTCTTTACTTTTCTTCATTTAGTCCTTTAGAATTTTTTCATTTTTATTTTATTTTTATTTCTGACTAATTTCAAATGGCCCATTTTCAAGTTCGCTAATTCTTTCTTCTGCTTGATCAAACCTGCTGTTGATCCCTTCTAGTGAATTTTTAAATTCAGTTATAGTATTTTTTAGCTTCATAATTTCTATTTGGGTTTTTTTTTAATAGTTTCTCTTTGTTTATATCTCATTTTGTTCATGTATCATTTTCCTGATTTTGTTTAGTTGTCTCTCTGTGCTGTCTTGCAGCATAGTGAGTTTCTTTAAGATAAATATTTCAAAATCTTTGTTAGGTAACTTATAAATCTTTGTGTCATTATTGTCAGCTTCTGGATGTTTATATTGGTTCTCTCATTGAGTCATGTTTCTCAGTTTGTGTGCCTTGTTATTTTTTGTTGATTTTTGCATTTGACAAAAACAGCCAATGCTCCCAGTCTATTTGTTTATTCTTATGCTGCTACTAAAGACATACCCAAGACTAGGTAATTTATTAAGGAAAGAGGTTTAATTGACTCACAGTTCAGTCATGGCTGGGAAGGCCCTGAGAAATTTAAAATCACGATGGAAGGGGAAGCAACCACATCCTTCTTCACATGGCGGCAACAAAAAGAAATGCAGAGTGAAGGTGGAAAAAAGCCCCTTATAAAATTATCAGGTTTCATGAGAACTCAACTCACTACCATGAGAACAGAATGGAGGTAACTGCCCCATGATTCAGTTACCTCCCACCAGATCCTTCCCATGACAGGTGAGGATTATGGAAACTACAATTCAAGATGAGATTTGGGTGGGTGCACAGCCAAACCATATCACCCTGTATTTATAGAATGGCTTTATACAGGGAAAGGCCTTAATTAGTCAGCAAACTGGAAATTCAGAGGGCCTCCAAAAACTGTAATGAGGATAAATTTTCTTGATGCTTGTGCATGTAATTTCCCAATTAAAGAGGTTTACTGTGTTTTGCTTTTTGTTTTTTCGGGAGCCTGCAGTCTTATGTTCTCTCTGGTGTCTGTCTGAATACTGCAGGTTCTCTGGATCTGAAAGAAGCCGCTGAGTTCTCTTTTGTTGTTTGCAATCCCAGGCATCCAAGACAGGCTTGTTCCATTAGTGCTCCAGATGAGACACAAACCAGCTCCTCAGGCAGCCAACCCCAAAGCCAGAATATAGCAGACATGCTCCACTCTTCTCTTTCCCTCCTAAGGAAGAAGCCACAGCTGAGTGCTTTCTCTGGATTATGGTCAGTGGTGCCTGCTTCTATCTGAGATATTATAAGTTCTCTGGCACTATCACAAGCCATTGAGCACTCTTGTTCTCAGCAGCCCCCACATCCAAACTATGCCCAGTTCCCATGGCAGAGTTCTGAGTCAGGCAAGACAGAAATCAGTCCTTTGGGCAGTCCACCAAAGAGTCAGAACATTACATGTACATTCCACTCTTTCCTTACCCTCCTCAAAAATAAGTTGAGAGATGGGCTTTCGCTTTAGAACACAAGCTATATCAGCTTTGGGGATGGACTGATGTGGTTGAAATTACACAGCTTTTCTTACCCATTTTAATGCAGCTCTTCTTGGTTTTGAGCTTTCCTTATGTACTGAGACTTTCTAATTGGCTTCTGGGGTTCTCACAAAGGTTTTGGACTTTATGTATTTGTTGCCAGTGTTTTTGTGAGGAACAGACTCTGAGGCTTCCTATTCTGTCATCTTGCTGCCATCACTTTCCTATGTGGCATCTTTTGATCCTTGACTGATAATGGAGTAGGCAGATGATGATGATGATGATGATTTCATAGATGAGAAAACTGAGAGTCCCAGAAACTAATGACTTGTCCAAAGTTACTCAGCAAAGAAGTGATTGTTTTGCTCACAAATGCATCCCAAGGACCTGAAGTGCCAGGTACCAAATAAATATTTATAATGTGTGTGTGTGTGTGTGTATATATATATATATGTATGTATATATATGTATGTGTGTGTATATATAGACAAACAAAATCAAACCCAGAATATTTGCATTCAAAATCTGTACTCCCATCCCGAAGTCCTTAGAAAAATGATAGTTCCTGCGTAAACAATATTCAAACTCTAATCTTTCCATACCCAAGCCATTTGTTAACTGTTTTCACTCACAATTCAGTCTTAATTTGCTTACTTAGCAATAACAGTGAATAATACATACAGGGTCTCTGGCTTTACTATCCAGCAGAGTGTTACTTGGGATTACGTTACAGATTTTAAAAGATTATTTAAATTGGTTGGCTTTAATATTCCTTAGCTTGCCCAAGGCTACTAGGTTCTCCACCAGGCAATTTTGCCAAGAAGGGGATTTGGGCAATGTCTAGAAACATTTTTGGTTGTCACAACTGGAGGTGCTACTACCATCTAGTTAGTAGAGGCTAGAGATGCTTCTATCCATCCCGCAATGCATAGAACAGTCTCCGCAGTAAAGGATTATCCAGCCTGAAATTTCATTTACACAGATGTTGAGAAACCCTGCCCTAGACAAGCTAAAAATGGTGCAGAAGAGGTTCACCTTATCTATCTTTCTTCATTACCTTTATCTCTCCACCATAACTCTTATGTAGGCAGACATACACATGGTTCCAGGACCTTCATGCTCAGTTCTCCTCTGGGATGCCTTTATCTAACCACAACTGATTATCTGGATCCTTGTGACCCATTCAAATTATTTTGTTCTTTTTTGATCTTGTTCTCAAAGAGCTTTGTAAAATGATCGACTAATACCATATACTAAGAACCTGTAACTTGGTTTCTGGTTTACAATGAGTCATAATGGCCAAATACCCATTGAATAAATAGGTGTAGAAAATATTAGAATAACATGTTTTCTATCACTCCTCCTCTATCTCAGGGTATAATATTTTATTTTCACTGGCCAAATGAAACCCATATCCCGGCCTTATCATCTAAAATAAATGCATCCCATGGGACCCACCGGGGTAGCAGGTGGATGGGTGGGTGTAATTCAGTCAGAAGATAAGGAAAGAAGTTTAATCTCCCCAAATTGCCAGGAATATTTCCCTTATGATTAGGAAAGTGCATTCTGAACCTCTGCATAATTTAAAGTACACTTATGTGCTAATGGAAAAGGATGAGAATAGACATAAATCTTTCCTATAAATAATCAATGCTATCAAAATGCCATGACAAAAACATTCCTCTGATAGAAACAAAGACAGATAGTTTTTAGGATTTTATCTAGAGAATGTCAGGCATATGAGAATCCCTTCTTATTTATTTTATTTATCAGTTTGGATGTTTCTCTCCAACTACTTCCATAGAAGACTCCATTTAGATTCAAAGTGAAATTCTGCCTTTATACTAAATAATATAGAGAGTAAAACAAAATCAAAGAGATAAAGGAAAAAAAATAGCTGGTATTGGGCAATTAAAAGGGCTATACTCCTCCCAAAACCCTTATCAAGTGATAAATCACATTTATTTGTTTATATGGTCATCTCAAAGGTAGACTTGCTACTCTTTGAAAACACCTTTTATCTTTTTCATCTTTATATTTCTTTTGCCCAGCACAGTGGCCAGCATATAGTAGTGACTCAATAAATGTTTGTTGCATCCATGAATAAATACATGAGCTTATTAATTTTTATTGAGACTTAATCTCCAACTTTACTGGAAGCCTGAGATTGAAAACAGAAAGAAAAAAATACACATTACCAAGAAAGAAATGATGTGTTGTGATGAAAGAAAAAATGACTTGGTAAATATATGGTATAGCTTATATTAAATCTGAGGGAAAATCAATCTATAATAAGTCTTTATTTCATTACTTGAATGAGTTAAGGAATGAATGAACAAATACAGCAAGAAGGGAGTGAGTCCACAGCCACTGAAGTCCTTCAAAGCAATCCAAAATTTAGTGCCTACAATGAGATGGTGAGATTGATTGTGGGATTACAAAGCTGAGGAAAAACTCCATCACTTACAATAATTTCAGGGATGGTTCTCAATCTTTAGCTGCACACTTAAATTACCTGAAGACATTTTTAGATACTTTGTCCAGCTATCCTTTTCCCCAGAGCTATTAAATCAGAAACTGTGGGGTTGGGACCCACCCAAGCATGAGTAGCTTTTAAAACTTCCCAAGTGGTTTCAATTACAGTCAAGGTTGAGAACCACTGGCTTCTAGTGGAGTGGAGAAAAGTAATCAAACAAAGTTCATTGAACAAATGTCTGTAGGTTACCTAGAGTAAAGGAATGAATGGGAATTAACTTTAATTCAGCATCTACTGAATACTAAGTAAGGTGTTATTGTTTAAATTTGTTGTCTCATTTCATTCTCACGACATCACTGTGAGGTAAATGTTGTTATCCACAGTTGAAAGAAGAGGAAATTAAGTCATGGATGACAGAAATACAGTCCCTACTATGAAGGAGTTTTTAAAAACATGAAAGGAAAAACATAGAAAAACATATAAATGTATATAACACACACACACAGAGGTATGTATATACATATACATATATATGAAAAGAAGAGCAAACTTGAACTCAGGAGACCTGGGTTCAACTCTCAACACCATATTGTCACTAACTATATCATTTGGGTCACTCATTTAACCTGTTGGAATTACCGGAATGAGAACAATAGGGTTAAATATAAAATTTTATAATTTCAGCAAAGGTACACCTGACACAAAAGGAATTATAGCATGGTAATTAAAATTAAAGAGACATGACATGTGTCACAGAGGGAGGGCTAGCCAACAGTCTGGCCTTTAAGGGTATTAGAATCTGACTGATGCTGCTATAGTTTACAGGAAGCCCTTGACTTTGCAGATCCAAAAATCTACTGGACATTGATTTGTTTCTAAGGGACTGACACATGAGAACCCAATTTCAAATCTTTAATGTGTAAACCTGCTTTCAAAGCATTTCTGTACAAAGAAAGATTTTTTTCTGTGAACTTTGTTTAAGCCCAAGATAGCTTGGGTGTATAAATTAGGTCTGGGGGAAAAAACGGTGATAAGGAATTTTATTCCTGGTCCCCATGATATTAGCATTTACTTCTTTTGCCCTTCAGGTGCAGTGCAGATTGTCAAGAAGTGGGCAGGTAAATACTACATTTTTTTCTCTTTGAGGTTCCTTTTACTACATTTCATCAATACTATACACTTATATTGTCTTTCTACAATACAATTACTATTTCAGCTTCTCATTAGCCAGCTTCAGCTATTTCACTTTATAGTATTAGTTTATGCTTCATTGTGTTACACCTCAGTCATACAATAGAACTGAGAAAATGAGGAAATGGTCCACACTCTCCTCCAATGGCCATGCTGCCTTGGACAAATAATTTAATCTTTCTGAGCAGGGGGTACATTTTTTGCAAAAGAAAGAGAAAAATGTTACTACATACCTTTTTCATATATTTTTGTGAAAAATCATACAATTTACCCATCATAGAGTGGACATTGAGTAATTTATTAATACACTCTTCCCTATTCTTTCACCTGATCATCAATTGGACTTAATTTCTCACCACTGATTTACAGCAACAAATCACTAATCTAACTGGTAAACTTAAGCTCTTCTTTATTGCACTTCTACAGGTTAATTTTATCTTGACATTCTGAAGGCATTTTACTGTTTGTGTTAGGTTCTGATTATACTTCTATGTAGAGCTTTATAATTCACCATTATTTTTAATGGCCTCCTGTGAACTTGATAATGTCTCCAGGAAAGGGACAGAATATGTTGTTATTCCCACTTAACGGAAGACCACAACAGGTAGGCAATGGACTCAAACTCATTTCTTGATTCTAAGTATTCTCTCCACTTAGTATACTCTGAGTTCTGTGACGCTATCCTATTTTACCAATCATTTTGAATCACTAGGCAGTTATTTCATTCCTGAGGTTTTACTTTTCTCCTTTTAAAAGAAAGCTAAGATGGCCTTAGTCAGGTCTTTCAGGGCAGTGCATAAAGAATAGGGCAGAGAAATTGAGAAATTCTAAAGTAACATATAGAATGTCAACTGAAATTAATTACAGAGACTTTAAATTAGTCCCATAAAAGAAAATTTTAAGTGGCTGGGTATCTTTTAATTTAGAAAAATAAAAAAGAAGCTCAAGCAGCAACCTCATTAACTTACTTTCTCTACATCAAAGGTTAGGACAAGGGACATTGATCTATTGTTCTCAAAACTAAATATTCCAGGATGGAGATGCAACCATAGGAATTTAAGCCAGACCTTCCTGACTTAGAGAATGATTAAACATCGCAACAAACTCAAAAGGCAAGCTTCTTATGTAGTCACTATTCCTGATGATGTTAAAAGCAGCATTCTCATGAATGAGAAAAAAGGTGGCATGGGTGATTCACAGGCATAAAGTACGATCACTTTGGGGACATGTCAGCATTTTGGAGTAGCAGAAGTGGGAGATGATAGTTTTAAAGCATATTTAATATTACAATATTATGCATTTATAAAATTCAAAGGGCTTTATTATTTTCATAATGTAAGCTAAAAAAGTCAAGTGTAAGACAGTCTTATACTCAAGCCAGGAAGGTTCTTAAAGGAATCAGAGTAAGAGTTATGGGAATATTTTATGTTTATAAAATAAGAGTAGGTGAACAGGTGTTGGAACAGGTCCCCAGATCTGGCCATAAACTGGCCCCAAAACTGGTCATAAACAAAATCTCTGCAACACTGTGACATGTTCGTGATGGCCATGACACCCACTCTGGAAGGTTGTGGGTTTTACTGGACTGAGGGCAAGGAACACCTGGCCCACCCAAGGCGGAAAACTTCTTAAAAGCATTCCTGAACCACGAACAATAGCATGAGTGATCTGTGCCTTAAGGACATGTTCCTGCTGCAGATAACTAGCCAGAGCCCATCTGTCTGTTTCTGCTCATCCCTTTATTTCCCATTTTAGTTAATCTATAATCTATAGATACAATGCTTATCACCGGCTTGCTGTCAACAAATATGTGGGTAAAACTCTGTTCGGGGCTCTCAGCTCTGAAGGCTGTGAGTCCCCTGATTTCACACTCTACACTCTACATTTCTGTGTGTGTGTCTTCAATTCCTCTAGGGTCGCCAGGGAATTAATTCCTTTAATTCCTTTCCAGGACTGAGCTGGTCTCGGCAAACAGGTTGTTTTAAAAAAATAAAATAAATAAAATAAATAAAACACGTTTGATACACAGTTACATCACGTTGCAGTGACTCAGCTACTATCAGCTTGGAGGCAGAATTGCAGACAAGAGGTCCGGAGTTCCATGTCAGGGGTCCTGCTGCAAGCTTGAATGAACACCTGTCTTCTATCATTCAGTTATTCAACACTTAATGAATGCTGAACATACACCAGACCCAGAGTCACATACTTTTTAAAAAAGTAAAATCTCTGACCTAAAAAAAAGCAGCAGCAGCAGCAACTTAAAATCTAATGTTAAAGGCAGACAATGTATTTATTATATGTAACAATAGGGGATGGAGAATAGTAAGTGCAGTAGGTTCCAGAGACCCAAGAAACAAATAATAAGGAATCCTTAGTAAATCTCAATCCTGAGATTTAATTTCTATGTCAGTGAGTACAGGTGTGGATTGCCGACTGACCAACTGATGGACTATTTACTTGAGCCAGTTCTCACTGACTTGATTTGCAGATAACAACCTTGTTCCCTTTTCCCTGTCTTGACCAAAGTGAGCCCTGGTTAGAATGTAATTTCAGAGATGCTGTATCTTCATTTTTAGTTTATTTCAATTGACTGAATCACCTTAAGCTTTAAGTTCTGTCTCCTTAGCTTTCAGTTAATGGTAAACAACCACTTAAAAGGTTGCCTCTTTTCCAGACTCAATGTATTTAGAATGCAAGCAACTTTGCAACCACCCCCATCCCCAGCAATCCCTCTTCATACTTTACCATTTTTTCATTCTATATTCTCTGGAGAAAAGAGAAAAATGTTCCCCTTGACTATTAAGGATATTTTAGAATGAGACATTGTACTGGTACTTAGGATTTGCTATGAAATAGCTTCCTAGGATAGGGGAGATTGGAATAGTAATTTAAAGGAAACAAATTCTATGACTTAATGGGAAAAAAAGTACTCTCTGCATTCGATGAAAATAAAAGGTCCATGGGCAAGAAATGAACAGAGTCAAGGTATGAAAACAAAAATGAATAAATAAGTGAAAACAAAATAATGAAGAAAGGTAGAACACGATTGGCAAATAAATGGGATATGAGCACCCCTTCCCCCTGCTGTTTATCCCTCAGCAGTGACAGATATTGCCAATTTTTAGGATAGTTTTCCTGTTGAACCCAAATACTTCCTCTCAATCCAGAACCCAAAGCACTCACTACCAGTCTACTGCAGATGGCACGGTCAGGGAAACCTGTATGTCATCCTAGATATATTGGAAAGTGGCACAAATACTAATTAAATATCACTGACTAGGTAGGCAGTGAGATAGATGCTGTGGAGGATTAAAAAGAAGGAAACTCCTTGCCCTATCTCCAAAATGCTTGTAATTTACAAAGCAAGAACTGATAAAGAATTACTGATCATAACAGGCAGAACGTGAGAGGTGCTTCATAAGAACAAAAAAGTAATACAGGTTCAAAGAGCCACAGATATTGAAGCCATCCCGACAGGTTGACAAGAATCGCATACTGAGTTCTGGACAGAAATAAAGTTATAATTAAGCATTAATCAAGCTGTATTTTGGCCCACTTCCTTGTTGCTAGAAGTCAGACAGCACTAGATACTGACCATTTGCACCCCCATCGTTCCTGTAGATAGGATTTCTGACATGAGGGTCATAAGACAGGATCTCTGGTGTTCGAATCATAAAGCATTTGTTTAAGGATCACATAAGATGTTTTTCAGACCCTGAATTTCAGCAACCAGTTTGAAGACCCCCACAAAGAAATGGGATTAGCATGAGTATACAGCTTCTTAATCTCCCCGTCCCATGACTTCACCCTGCACTCTTTGAATGATCAACAATCCACACTTTGCCCCACTTCAAAACCCTTAAAAACCCTAGCACAAAACTCCTCAGGGAAATGGATTTGAGGTTTCGTCCCATCTCCTCATTCAGTGACCCTATGACTAAAATGCTTTTTCTGCTGAAACCCAGTGTCTTAACTTATTGACTTGCCATATGCGCCTTGGGAAATGATCCTATTACAGTTACAATATCATTTATTTGTGAGAAACTAGACAGGCTTCTGTAAGGAGCCAGTATCTGTGATAGACTTCGGATACCAGGGAGAATTTCAAAGATGAAGATGGCTGGAGAGAGCATGAGAAAGGCATGATTGCCCTGGAAGGAGAAGGTACTGATGAGCTCTGTCAGGAACTTCCAAATGACCTAGTAAGATCCAAAGAGATACGGTATGAGTGCTATAGAGAAGGATCCATGAAGCTATCTAGGGGCCCACCATGAGTCACCTCATTAGCATAAACTCAGGTATGGTTGGAAAAGGCACATTATGAATAACAAAGATGCTCTTCTTATCCCTACCACTAAGGATATTACAAGAGTTTTAGGAGCTCTATGTCACAATTCAGGAGCAGAGATGAAATATATATTTCTTACTATGTCACAAGATATTACAACAAAATACCATGCACTGGGTGGCTCAAACAAAAGATATTTATTTCTCACAGTACTGGAGGCTGGAAAGACCAAGATCAGGGTGTTGAACACTCACCAACGTCTGCTGAGGATGCTCTTCCTGGCTGACAGATAACTGCCTTCCCACTGTTTACCCATATAATGGAGAGAGGAAGCGCTGATGTCTCTTTCAGTTGTTATAAGAGCACTAATCTTATTGTGGGGGCTCCACCCTCATGACCTCACATAAACCTTATTTCATTCCAAAAACCCAACCTCCTAGTACCATCACATTGGGGTTAGGGCTTCACCATCTAGGTTTCGGAGGGACACAAACATTCAGTTCACAACATGGAGGAAGACAGTCCATGTGGAAATGTCCTCCCCTTGTAGGAAGAGAGGAAAATTGAGACAGACAAAAGCAGCCTGTGTATTCAGGCATAGGCCACCAGCCAGACCCCAAACTATGTTAGGCACCAAGAGATCCAAGGAAAAATACACACTGTTTTTAATAGTAGTGGATTATTAGTATATGACAAAAGTACTTGGCAGGGAAAGAGCAAGATACATGGGTTAATGAAGCTTTGCAGAGTTATGAGATGCCTATGGGTGTGTAACCCTTCTCCTCCTGCTGTTCAGTCCAAAGCTCATACCACCTGCCACAGCACAGCCAATAAATTGAAAGACAATGTGTGTGGGCAAGACAAGTGACTTTATTTTGGAGAGCCAGCAACTGAGAAGATGGTGGACTAGCGTCCTAAAGAACTGTGTTAAGCTAATATGAATGTGGGGATGCTTTTAGGTTAGGAGAAGGGGAAAGAGAAAAGGAGATGAAAAAATTACTGATGACCACAGACATCTGGGCGGCAGCAAGGGTAAACTGTCTTTGGTCAGGTCAAAATCCTCTTATACATTTTTAACATAACATTGTTAATTGTGTCTATACCCTCCTTATCTTCTTGGGGGTTAGTCTTGGGGAGGGATTATTATTATCCTTGCTTTAAAGTTAAACTATAAACTAAATTCTTCCTATAGTTAGCTTGGCCTATGTGCAGAGATAAGCAAAAGTGGCTAACCTAAAAGATGTCATCGTGGAGGGGTGCTTAGGAGCAAAATAGAGATTGATGTGCTCGGCCTCCTTTTCACTGCTACATTCCCACCCCCATCCCTAAGTGAGTATCGCTGCAAGCCTGGAGCCCAGCTCTTGCTTTTTTTTCAGGTGGTGTGATTCTGCTGTCTTCCTATCCCCCATGGATTGGAAGATACGATTGTCTTTCTAATCCCAAAAGATTGCTTCCCCTGGAAAGAAAAATTCCTCCAAAGCCAGCACCAGATTTTACCAGCACCTGTAACCCGGCACTAAGATTACTGCCTGGAATACAACAAATCCTCAATATGTTTCCTGGGAGTGATTCAGCTGGAGGAATCAGCTTAACTATAAAGTCATTTCCTTGATTAGTCAATCATATATATATTGAATACTTACTATGAGCCAGCCTCTTTTCTAGGCACTAAAAATATACAAAGATGAATGAGGAATGACCCACAGAGCTCCAGTCCCATGGGTCTGAGTTACATGAAGAAGGTTATATAAAGTTAAATGGGTTGCTGTTATGGCTGGCTTCATATAAAAATCCAAGCAGAAACTTTCTAATTCATCGGTTCATCCAGCCAGGCATTCATTAACAATTCAGCCAGTAGGTACTGACTTTCACCTGACTGGGAGCTCACACAGATGAAGAAACTATGTTGCTTTTACTGGAGAAGTTCACCATCATAATCACAGGGAAGTACAGTGTACAATACAGTAGGTACTAATAAATGTGTTCATAAATATCAGTGGGCATTGAGAATAGGAACCAGGCTATAACAGGAGTCAACAAGAGACTTGGAGAGACATAAACACAGATTTCTAAACAAAACATAATTTTCAAAAGAAGCATTGAGCCTTTTCTTTTTCAAGGTATAGAATTCTTAACTTTAGGAAGAAAAAAGAAAAAAAAAGCGGTGCTACTTCTGGTTGAAGCGTATGGGAGTTTTGGGGAAGCGACAAGCCAGAATCTCCCGCTTGGCATCCCCTGGGTCCATATGTATTTCCAAGATCCCTGTGCTCAGTGAGGGGTTTCACGATGTGAAAATCACTACTCTCCTGGAACAAACATTAGAGGAGATGCTTCTTGGGTTCTTTCCCAAGTCCTGTAGATAACTTGCTAGTAAAAACCCAAACATTGCTTGACCAACCTATGCTTTAGTGTACTCAACAGGAAGAGGAGGAGGCAGATAGACCCATGCTGGCTTAACTCCCAGCAATCCTGGGAGGATAAATTAGGCACCACCTGCTAAGTTCCTTGAGCATCCAAGAAAAAAAGAAGGGAGTGGTGGGGGTGGGGAGCTACCTAAGGCCTTATGAACAGCGAGGCTTTGGCAATCCCCAAGTAGAGGCATCCTGAGTGAAACACACTGTCCCAATTACCAGAGGCAAAGGTTCTCCTCTGGAATACAGGGTTACATTGTGAGATATTGTTTAAACATTTTGGTTCAAGGTAGAGCATTTTCAGATAAGAAGGATGATTTCAGAGTCAAGAATATAGTGATTTATTTGGAGGCAGAAAGAAAGAGTTGGAAAAAATGCCTTTTAAAAGATCAGCTTATCCCCAGGGATGTACACTCAGTCCTTTCCCAAGCTGAGGAAGGCAATTTAATCATTCATAACTTTATTGGCTTGATGAGGCAAACCAGCTTTGCCAAAGACAATGCTTTCATGGGCCTGAGGAGATTAGCATTACTAAGAGTGAGCTCTGTCTTTTTACCCCAAACCTTTCTTTTCACTTGGGTGACATCCTGCCCCATGTAATAAGACTGTCCTGCTTCTCTCTGCTTGGGACATATTCCATTCAGCAATGTCATCCTCCCTGATGGCTTGGGACTTATGGTATCATTTTGGCAGCGTGATATTTAAAGTCACTAAAAATAAAAATTAATAACAAAAATTATACAATTGTCTCTGGGCACAGTTTATTGGGTTCGCACAAAGATGTCTTTTCTTGGAAATTTCAATTTTAGCTTTTAATTCTCTTAAAGGGATCTTCAGAAAAACTTGGAAGTGTACAGAATTATCAAAAGAGGTATCTCTTCAAACCAAGATCATTGAATATACTGATAGTTCTTGACCCTCCATCTCCACTCTCTCAGCTCCATTTTCCTAGCTCAGGGGTCCATATGGCACTAATCAATCACTCCACTTGCTTTGTAAATGAAGCTTTATTACAACACAGCTATTCTTATTTGTCTATATATTGGCTGTGGCTGCTTTCAACACTACAATGGCAGAGTTGAGTAGTTGCAATAGAGACCACCAACAGAGACTGCCTGGTCCTCAAAACCTAAAATATTTACTATCTGGCAATTTGCTAAACCCTTTATCTAAATACCTCCTGATGTCTCAATGTAGATGTCTTGTAGCCATCGTAAACTCCACCTGTTCTCAGTTTAAGTCACTACCTTTCTTTCAGATATGTGCTGTCCCAGAGTTCACTATATGAGATGTCATTACCATCAGCCCAGTTCCGTATATCAAAATATTGGTTCATTCTTGTTCCCTTTCCTTTCCCTCACCTTCAATAAAATCAACCACTAAGTCTTGACCAAGCCAGTCCCCAACGTGAAGCTAAAACAATTTTTCCAAAACATAAAATGTTTGTGTCACTTCCCAGCTTAATAGATTTTAATGAATTTCCATTCTTATTACCCATAAAGACATTTCAGTCTCTTCAACATGTCTTATTGAAAGCCAGGGATCATTTGGCTCTCACCTGTGTCTGTATTTGGCTCCCACCAGCCTCCCTGGTTGCTGTCAGTCACCTGAAAACCTTGTGCAGGCTCTCTCTCACTCCTGAGATTTCTAGTGCTCCATTTCCTGGCTTAGACCAATCTGCTCTCTGTAGAACACTCTGAATCATGCTTCAGCGTCCAGAAAAAGAGGCGCTCCTTTGAGAATGCCTTGTCTCACATCTGGACTATATTTTTGATCCTCCTATTTGTGACTGTACTTTCCTCTGTTACAGCACTTATCATACCTTACTGTTAACACTTGTTAATTACCTGTCTTTTCAGCAACATGTAAATCCCTCGAAGGCAGGTATCTTATCTATCTGGTTTATCATCAGAGCTCTTAGAAAGTAAAAATGCCAAGTGCTTATTTGTTAAATGGGTGAATGGATTCATCTTTCCTCAGGAAAGAGATGCTTGAAAGAAGGAAGGAAACACAAAGAAACAGTCACAAAGAAAACTCAGATCTCACTTCTCTCCCTTCACTTTGCCTACAGAGAGTAGAATTGTGCAAAGTGAGGCTGTTGTGAACATGTGCATATTCTGGCAAGGAAGCATGTTATCCTGGGTGTGAGAAAGAGGAAGACTGGAGAGATAAGCATGGAAAAGTGATGGCATTGCATTGGCCAGGGACTTGAGCAATATTACCAATAATTGATGGCGCTATTATTATATTATATTTTACAGATTTCAGACTAGATCCCAAGCTACAAGCCAAAAGAGGTCTTTACAATATAAGGCCAGTTAGTCTCTTCTTCCAGTTAATCTCTTGCTCAAGTAACTCAAGTTAAAAGGAAAGCTGTATCTCTAAAGAGACACAAAAACTCTTCAAAAAAAATCAATGAATCCTGGAGCTGGTTTTTTTTTTTTTTTTTTTTTTTTTTTTTTTTTTTTTTAAAGATTAACAAAATAGATCTCTAGCTAGACTAATAAAAAAAGAGAGAATAATCAAATAGACACAATAAAAAATGACAAGGGGAATATCACCACTAATCCCATGGAAATACAATCTACCATCAGAGAATACTATGAACACCTCTACATAAATAACCTAGAAAACGTAGAAGAAATGGATAAATTCCTGGACACATACACCCTCCCAAGACTAAACCAGGAAGAAGTCAAATCCTTAAATAGACCAATAACAAGTTCTGAAATTGAGGCAGTAATTAATAGCTCACCAACCAAAAAATGTCCAGGACCAGACAGATTCACAGCTGAATTCTACCAGAAGTACAAAGAGGAGCTAGTACCATTCCTTCTGAAACTATTTCAAACAACAGAAAAAGAGGAACTCCTCCGTAACTCATTTTATGAGTCCAGCATTATCCTGATACCAAAACCTGGCAGAGACACAACTAAAAAAAGAAAATTGCAGGCCAATATCCCTGACGAACATCAATGTGAAAATCCTCAGTAGAATACTGTCAAATTAAATCCAGCAGCACATCAAAAAGCTTATCCACCACAATCAAGTTGGTTTCATCCCTGGGATGCAAGGCTGGTTCAACATATGCAAATCAATAAATGTAATTCATCACATAAACAGAACCAAAGACAAAAACCACATGATTATCTCAATAGATGCAGAAAAGGACTTTGATAAAATTCAACATCACTTCATGCTAAAAACTCTCAATAAACTAGGTATTGATGGAACATATCTCAAAAATAATAAGAGCTATTTATGACAAACCCACAGCCAATATCATACTGAATGGGAAAAGAACTGGAAGTATTCCTTTTGAAAACTGGCACAAGGCAAGGATGCCCTCTCTCACCACTCCTATCTAACATAGTGTTGGAAGTTCTGGCCAGGGCAATCAGGCAAGAGAAATAAATCAAGGGTATTCAAATAAGAAGAGAGGAAGTCAAACTGTCTCTGTTTGCAGATGACATGATTGTGTATTTAGAAAACTCCCTCATCTCAGCCCCAAAACTCGTTAAGCTGACAAGCAACTTCAACAAAGTCTCAGGACACAAAATCAATGTGCAAAAATCACAAACATTCCTATTCACCAATAATAGGTAAGCAGAGAGCCAAATCATGAGTGAACTCTCATTCACAAGTACTACAAAGAGAATAAAATCCCTAGGAATACAACTTACAAGTGACATGAAGGATATCTTCAAGGAGCACTATAAACCACTGCTCAAGAAAATAAGAGAGGACACAAGCAAATGGAAAAACATTCCGTGCTCATGGATAGGAAGAATCAATATCATAAAAATGGCCATACTGCCCAAAGTAATTTATAGATTCAGTGCTATTCCCTTCAAGCTACCATTGACTTTCTTCACAGCACTGGAAAAAAAAACTACTTTAAATTTCATATGGAACCAAAAAAGAGACTGTATAGCCAAGAAAATCCTAAGCAAAAAGAACAAAACTAGAGGCATCACACTACCTGACTTCAAACTATACTACTTTGTTTATACTACTTTGGTTTTTGTAACCAAAAGAGCATGGTACTGGTACCAAAAGAGATATATAGACCAATGGAACAGAAAAGAGACCTCAGAAATAACACCATACATCTACAACCATCTGATCTTTGACAAACCTGACAAAAACAAGCAAAGGGGAAAGGATTCTCTATTTAATAAATGGTGCTGGAAAAACTGGCTAGCCATACGCAGAAAGCTGAAACTAGATCCCTTCCTCACACCTTATACAAAAATTAATTCAATATGGATTAAAGACTTAAATGTAAAGCCTTAAACCATAAAAACCCTAGAAGAAAACCTAGGCAATAACATTCAGACATAGGCTTGGGCAAAGACTTCATGACTAAACCACCAAAAGCAATGGCAACAAAAGCCAAAATTGACAAACGTCATCTAATTAAACTGAAGAGCTTCTGCACAGCAAAAGAAACTATCATCAGAGTGAACAGGCAACCTAGAGAATGGGAGAAAATTTTTGTAATCTATCCACCTGATAAAGATCTAACATCCAGAATCTACAAAAAAAACTTGAACAAATTTGTAAGAAAAAAACAAACCCCATCAAAAACTGAGCGAAGGATATGAACAGACAGTTCCCAAAAGAAGATTTTTATGTGGCCAACAAATATATGAAAAAAAGCTCATCACTGGTCATTAGAGAAATACAAATCAAAGCCATAATGAGATACTATCTGATGCCAGTTAGAATGGTGATCATTGAAGAGTCAAGAAACAACAGATGCTGGTGAGGCTATGGAGAAATTTACACTGTTGGTGGGAGTGTAAATTAGTTCAATCATTGTGGAAGACAGTGTACAGATTTCTCAAGGATCTAGAACCAGAAATACCATTTGACCCAGCAATCCCATTACTGGGTATATACAAAAAGGAATATAAATCATTCTACTATAAAGACACATGCACACATATGTTTATTGCAGCACTATTTACAATAGCAAAGACTTGAAACCAACCCTAATGCCCATCAATATAGATTGGATTTAAAAAAAAATGTGGCACATATACACCATGGAATACTATGCAGCCATAAAAAAAGAAAAGAATGAGTTTGTGTCCTTTGCAGAAACATGGTTGAAGCTGGAAACCATTATACTCAGCAAACTAACAACGGAACAGAAAATCAAGCACCACATGCTCTCACTCGTAAGAGGGAGTTGAACAATGAGAACACATGGACAGAAGGAGGGAACATCACATACTGGGGCCTCTCAGGGGTGGGGGCCAAGGGGAGGGAGAGCATTAGGACAAATACTTAGTGTGTATGAGACTTGAAACCTAGATGATGGGTTGGTAGGTACAGAAAACCACCATGGCACATGTATACGTATGTAACAAACCTGCACATTCTGTACATGTATCCCTGAACTTAAAGTAAAATAATAAAAAAAAAAGCTATATCTCCAGTTGAACTTATACACAGGAATGGGGTGTTAGGGGTAAGGTGTGGGCCTTGGAAGTGTCTCTACTAGTTGCACTTACAGTCTCCATGATGCTTCTGAGCATTCATGGCTTCTTATTGGGCTATACTGCCAGAGGTATGCATGGAAATTAAAGCAGTTTCCCAAGGCATATGAAGAGAAGTATTTCTGACCTTTTCAAGGAAATACCCTAAGTGTATTTTGGTTTGCATTTACAGCTAGTCTTTTGGTTTGAGACAGACTGAATGAAGAGGAAAAACTAAGAAAAAACTAAACGGAACAAGATAGTGATGGTTCAAATATAATGCACATTATCATTTGAAATAATGCAGAGGTATGTATAAACATGTAGTTTAAAGTTATGGAGATTACTTCTAGAACTAAAAATACCAACAGTTCCCTGTAGCTGCCTTGCTTCACAGAGAAGCTGCAGAAGCCAATGGTAGAACAAACCCCAAATTCTCCCTCCAGGTTCTCAGCTCCTGATAAGGTATAAACAAAATTAAGACAAGAGCATTTAGATTAGAGTACATTTATATCTCTGCAGACTAGGCAGCTGTGAGATAAAACCAAGGATGACAAAAGGTGATCTCAGTCTACAAAACACTTTCTTCACAAACATGAAGTCCTAAGATCCAGAGTTTCTGAGGGCATGCAGACCCAAGTGCGGTTGAGCTGATGCACTAGAGGAGAGCTTTCAGGAAAAAGGGGGAATTCAGGAGAGCAAAGATTTATGCTTAATGTGAACATCATGGAAGCTCCTCTAGACAGTATCATCCTAGTGAAAAAGATCTTTGGGTTTCTGCACATCAGACTGTTTTCCCACTCACTTCTTACATTTGGAAGTACTTGCCTCATTGAAAAAACAGGCATTCCTTATTGGAATGAGGCTGACTGATGATAAGCTATGAGCCTTGATATCCTAGTTGAAACAAGAATATCTTCAGAAGAATCTTAGAAATATGTAGACTTTCCTTCATACCCTGGATGTCAATGGCATCACATTTTTACCAGTGAGAGCTTATCTAAGCCAAGTGGCAGGTGGACCACAACTTCCCGCACTGGCTGCTGAATATAACCTACCTTCTAAACCAGGTGGAGCCCACTCAACTTTTAGCTAGCTTTATGTCTTGGATAAACTCCCCTTGGAGTGCCAGCTCCTTGTTGGCTTTGTGATGTTCTCCTGCCTCAACATCATGGCCGAGGACAACATGGCACACACCTTTGGTTCCCTGATTGTTCTGGAAAATGTTGTTGGTGACCTGACTCAGTCTAAAGTCCTTCGGGTCCTGGGGCAAACTCTGGAGGGTCTTAGACATCATCATCTCTCAGGGCATCTCTCCCTAGACCCAGAGCTTAGTCAAGGGGCATGCAGCATATTTGCACTTGAATACAGCAGAAGTAAAAGGGCACTCAAACAAGATGGCAGCCTCTGACTATAAAGGAGAGGCTTCACCCACCAAACTAACCAGGAAGCATTCCTTTCATCTATTAAAGATCAGCATATGTCACTCTGAGGCTCATACCCTGTGAGTGGGTCATGAAACCAATTTGCAGGGTTACAGCCAGGATTTTGTTATCATTTATTCCTTTAGTTTTGTATTCTAAGAATGTTTCTGTTAACACATGCTTATATTTTAATTAACTTTATTATGTTTTTGCTTTTTAATAGAAATCTAAAATTAAGTATTACTTTATAATTCTTTCACTTATATATCGTGTGTGTCTGTCTATTTGCCTACTGGGTTGTAATATAAAGTACACTTTTATTTTATATGTGGGTTATGATGTTTGTGAAACACTGTATTTGTGTGGTTATGGTACTGCCTTATTTACTCACTGGGACCAGGCTACAAAAAGACTTAGGGTGACACACTCATGATCACCTGTACCAAGTTCCTGGTCAGTTCAAATGAAAGCTAATCCTAAAACTCCACTGTCATGATCAAAATGACAAAGAAAAAGGTAACAGCTAAAAGGTGATGCTGAATTGTCCCAACATCAAGAAGTAGGAAAAGGCAGAGGGCCAGAGCATGGAAAGGGAAGCCTCAGAAAATCAGCCCTCTTGAGTTTAGCCAGCTCTTCAGTGGCTGCAAGATATTCATGGAGAGAATCCTGGCATATATATAGGAGAAATTGTGGAAAGTCTTACCAGGTCCTCAAGAGGATTTCTTAGTGGCCAAGTGATCGCTGTAGAACTGATAAGAATATAATTTCCAGTTAATTATTCACATTCTGCAGTTTGGATCTAAGCAGAGAATAAACAGGTAATCGGTAGTGTCAGGCACTCCCAGAACGTTAAAAATATGACCTAGGAGAGTGAAATTACAGAGGATAAATATGCTATGATTGAGGCTGGTCAACTGTAGAAATGGAAGTGTCAGTAACTGGTTACTGGGAAGATGTGGCCTGATGCTGTCCCCATGCTGTGAGCCTCCCTCAAGCTCTGGATTATAGAAAATGGGTGTTTGAGGATTTGAAATAAATAGAGGCTGTCTTCCGGAAACCTTCTATTACAGAGGCTTTTATAATAGAATCTTCTCTGGGAAGTGCTGTCAAGATTCTTGTCCAGAAAGTTTACTAAGACTTCATAGCAGGTTTTGCATCCTCACAGATATGATTTTACCCACAAATGAAGACAGCTCCTTTCATTTAAGATAATCTGGCTCACAAGTGGTCAATGGTGAAAAGGAAATGCCTAAGAAATGATCCACAATGGCAATTATAACTGGAAAGAAAACCAGACCTCCAGTTATCCAGGCAATGCAGTGCCTGTGCGACCTAACTGGCAAGCTAGATAAACCACCAGAAGCTTTTTGGATGAGCTGATCTTGGTGCAGGAGATTAAGCTGTAGGATTTGATAGTTTAGTTTGCTCAGAGGAGGGGTTGAGAAGAGTGAGTCTCAATAAGGAATTAACTTGAGTCTCTCTCAATAAGGAATTAACCAACCAGATTCTAGCTTGTGAAGTCTGAGGACCAGAAACATGGCTGTCTCTGTCTGTATGCCCATCATTTGCCATTCTCTGGCTCTGCCATCATCATTCTCTTTCTCTCTCTTCACACCTCTTCTACACTAATAGAATTATTTATAAGAAAAGGCTTCCAAAGCTGTAAATCTTTTGTACATAAAGAAGATTTTCAGCAGACATCTATGATTTCATTACAAAGAACCCATTGGCATTAGTTTACAACAAGTGTACAAAATTATATGCACACTACGTTATCATTGCATATTCTTCTTCCAAGAAAAATCATATCTATTTTCTACTCAAAACTATTTCATAATTTTGCTATTTAAATAATGAATTTGCAGCCAAGCATGGTGGCCCATGTCTGTAATCCCAATACTTTAGGAAGTCAAGGTGGGAGGATCACTTGAGCACAGGAGTTCAAGACTAGGCTGGGCAACACAGCGAGACCCCATCTCTACAAAATAATAAAATTATAAAAAGCAAACAACAAATAATGACTTTGTAACTTTTTGTAAAAAAAGGTTTTCTCTAGGAAATATGGTTGAAGGTAGGATGGAGGACTTTTATTATTTATTATAAGCCTTTCTGTACTATTTGGCATTTTATCACGTACATTTATTACTCTGACAAAATAAAATAAAAATTTCTTGTTTTATCTTAATTCAACTAAGTGTAACTCTCATTTAACTTTTTCCCTCAGCACTAAAGAAGCATGTAAAGATTAGAGGCGGAGCAAGATGGCCGAATAGGAACAACTCCAGTCTCCAACTCCCAGCGCAAGCGACACAGAAGACCGGTGATTTCTGCATTTTCAACTGAGGTACTGGGGTCATCTCACTAGGGAGTGCCGGACAATCGGTGCTGGTCAGCTGCTGCAGCCTGACCAGCGAGAGCTGAAGCAGGGCGAGGCATCGCCTCACCTGGAAGCGCAAGGGGGAAGGGGATCCGTTTTCCTAGCCAGGGGAACTGAGACACACAACACCTGGAAAATCGGGTAACTCCCACCCCAATACTGCACTGTAAGCATACAGGCATTCCAGGAGAATATATCCCACACCTGGCCGGGAGGGACCCACGCCCACGAAGCCTCCCTCACTGCTAACACAGCAGTCTGCCGCGATCTATCCGCAAGGCAGCTGCGAGGCTGGGGGAGGGGCGCCCGCCATTGCTGAGGCTTAAGTAGGTAAACAAAGCCGCTGGGAAGCTCGAACTGGGTGGAGCTCACAGCAGCTCAAGGAAGCCTGCCTGTCTCTGTAGTCTCCACCTCTGGGGACAGCGCACAGCTGAAGACCAACAGGGGAAGTAGCGGGAGCCGGTGCAGACGCGAACGACTCTGTCTGACAGCTTTGGGGAGAGCCGCGGATCTCCCAACGCGGAGGTTGAGATCTGAGAACGGACAGACTGCCTGCTCAGGTGTGTCCCTGACCCCTGAGTAGCCTAGCTGGGAGAAATCCCCCACTAGGGGCAGTCTGACACCCCACACCTCAGAGGGTGGAGTACACCCCTGAGAGGACACTTCCAAAGGAAGAATCAGACAGGTACACTCGCTGTTCAGCAATATTCTATCTTCGGCAACCTCTGCTGCTGATACCCAGGCAAACAGGGTCTGGAGTGGACCTCAAGCAATCTCCAACAGACCAACAGAGAGTCCTTCTGACTGTCAGAAGGAAAACTATCAAACAGGAAGGACACCTATACCAAAACCCCATCAGTTCGTCACCACCATCAAAGACCAGAGACAGATAAAACCACAAAGATGGGGAAGAAGCAGGGCAGAAAAGCTGGAAATTCAAAAAATAAGAACGCATCTCCCCCTGCAAAGGAGCGCAGCCCATCACCAGCAACGGATCAAAGCTGGTCAGAGAATGACTTTGACGAGAGGAGAGAAGAAGGCTTCAGTCCATCAAACTTATCAGAGCTAAAGGAGGAATTACGTACCCAGCGCAAAGAAACTAAAAATCTTGAAAAAAGAGTGGAAGAATTGACAGCTAGACTCATTAATGCAGAGAAGATCATAAACGAAATGACAGAGATGAAAACCATGACACGAGAAATACGTGACAAATGCACAAGCTTCAGTAACCGACTCGATCAACTGGAAGAAAGAGTATCAGCGATTGAAGATCAAATGAATGAAATGAAGCGAGAAGAGAAACCAAAAGAAAAAAGAAGAAAAAGAAATGAGCAAAGCCTGCAAGAAGTATGGGATTACGTAAAAAGACCAAATCTACGTCTGATTGGGGTGCCTGAAAGTGAGGGGGAAAATGGAACCAAGTTGGAAAACACTCTTCAGGATATCATCCAGGAGAACTTCCCCAACCTAGTAGGGCAGGCCAACATTCAAATTCAGGAAATACAGAGAACGCCACAAAGATACTCCTCCAGAAGAGCAACTCCAAGACACATCATTGCCAGATTCACCAAAGTTGAAATGAAGGAAAAAATCTTAAGGGCAGCCAGAGAGAAAGGTCGGGTCACCCACAAAGGGAAGCCCATCAGACTAACAGCAGATCTCTCGGCAGAAACTCTACAAGCCAGAAGAGAGTGGGGGCCAATATTCAACGTTCTTCAAGAAAAGAATTTTAAACCCAGAATTTCATATCCAGCCAAACTAAGTTTCATAAGTGAAGGAGAAATAAAATCCTTTACAGATAAGCAAATGCTTAGAGATTTTGTCACCACCAGGCCTGCCTTACAAGAGACCCTGAAGGAAGCCCTAAACATGGAAAGGAACAACCGGTACCAGCCATCGCAAAAACATGGCAAAATGTAAAGACCATCGAGGCTAGGAAGAAACTGCATCAACTAACGAGCAAAATAACCAGTTAATATCATAATGGCAGGATCAAGTTCACACATAACAATATTAACCTTAAATGTTAATGGACTAAATGCTCCAATTAAAAGACACAGACTGGCAAACTGGATAAAGAGTCAAGACCCATCAGTCTGCTGTATTCAGGAGACCCATCTCACATGCAGAGACATACATAGGCTCAAAATAAAGGGATGGAGGAAGATCTACCAAGCAAATGGAGAACAAAAAAAAGCAGGGGTTGCAATCCTAGTCTCTGATAAAACAGACTTTAAACCATCAAAGATCAAAAGAGACAAAGAAGGCCATTACATAATGGTAAAGGGATCAATTCAACAGGAAGAGCTAACTCTCCTAAATATATATGCACCCAATACAGGAGCACCCAGATTCATAAAGCAAGTCCTTAGAGACTTACAAAGAGACTTAGACTCCCATACAATAATAATGGGGGACTTCAACACTCCGCTGTCAACATTAGACAGATCAACGAGACAGAAAGTTAACAAGGATATCCAGGAATTGAACTCAACTCTGCACCAAGCGGACCTAATAGACATCTATAGAACTCTCCACCCCAAATCAACAGAATATACATTCTTCTCAGCACCACATCGCACTTATTCCAAAATTGACCACATAATTGGAAGTAAAGTACTCCTCAGCAAATGTAAAAGAACAGAAATTATAACAAACTGTCTCTCAGACCACAGTGCAATCAAACTAGAACTCAGGACTAAGAAACTCAATCAAAACCGCTCAACTACATGGAAACTGAACAACCTGCTCCTGAATGACTACTGGGTACATAACGAAATGAAAGCGGAAATAAAGATGTTCTTTGAAACCAATGAGAACAAAGATACAACATACCAGAATCTCTGGGACACATTTAAAGCAGTGTGTAGAGGGAAATTTATAGCACTAAATGCCCACAAGAGAAAGCAGGAAAGATCTAAAATTGACACTCTAACATCACAATTAAAAGAACTAGAGAGGCAAGAGCAATCACATTCAAAAGCTAGCAGAAGGCAAGAAATAACTAAGATCAGAGCAGAACTGAAGGAGATAGAGACACAAAAAACCCTCCAAAAAATCAATGAATCCAGGAGTTGGTTTTTTGAAAAGATCAACAAAATTGACAGACCGCTAGCAAGGCTAATAAAGAAAAAAAGAGAGAGGAATCAAATAGATGCAATAAAAAATGATAAAGGGGATATCACCACTGACCCCACAGAAATACAAACTACCATCAGAGAATACTATAAACGCCTCTACGCAAATCAACTAGAAAATCTAGAAGAAATGGATAATTTCCTGGACACTTACACTCTCCCAAGGCTAAACCAGGAAGAAGTTGAATCCCTAAATAGACCAATAGCAGGCTCTGAAATTGAGGCAACAATTAATAGCCTACCCACCAAAAAAAGTCCAGGACCAGATGGATTCACAGCTGAATTCTACCAGAGGTACAAGGAGGAGCTGGTACCATTCCTTCTGAAACTCTTCCAATCAATAGAAAAAGAGGGAATCCTCCCTAACTCATTTTATGAGGCCAACATCATCCTGATACCAAAGCCTGGCAGAGACACAACAAAAAAAGAGAATTTTAGACCAATATCCCTGATGAACATTGATGCAAAAATCCTCAATAAAATACTGGCAAACCGGATTCAGCAGCACATCAAAAAGCTTATCCACCATGATCAAGTGGGCTTCATCCCTGGGATGCAAGGCTGGTTCAACATTCGCAAATCAATAAACGTAATCCAGCATATAAACAGAACCAAAGACAAGAACCACATGATTGTCTCAATAGATGCAGAAAAGGCTTTTGACAAAATTCAACAGCCCTTCATGCTAAAAACGCTCAATAAATTCGGTATTGATGGAACGTACCTCAAAATAATAAGAGCTATTTATGACAAACCCACAGCTAATATCATACTGAATGGGCAAAAACTGGAAAAATTCCCTTTGAAAACTGGCACAAGACAGGGATGCCCTCTCTCACCACTCCTATTCAACATAGTGTTGGAAGTTCTGGCTAGGGCAATCAGGCAAGAGAAAGAAATCAAGGGTATCCAGTTAGGAAAAGAAGAAGTCAAATTGTCCCTGTTTGCAGATGACATGATTGTATATTTAGAAAACCCCATCGTCTCAGCCCAAAATCTCCTTAAGCTGATAAGCAACTTCAGCAAAGTCTCAGGATACAAAATTAATGTGCAAAAATCACAAGCATTCTTATACACCAGCAACAGACAAGCAGAGAGCCAAATCAGGAATGAACTTCCATTCACAATTGCTTCAAAGAGAATAAAATACCTAGGAATCCAGCTTACAAGGGATGTAAAGGACCTCTTCAAGGAGAACTACAAACCACTGCTCAGTGAAATCAAAGAGGACACAAACAAATGGAAGAACATACCATGCTCATGGATAGGAAGAATCAATATCGTGAAAATGGCCATACTGCCCAAGGTTATTTATAGATTCAATGCCATCCCCATCAAGCTACCAATGAGTTTCTTCACAGAATTGGGAAAAACTGCTTTAAAGTTCATATGGAACCAAAAAAGAGCCCGCATTGCCAAGACAATCCTAAGTCAAAAGGACAAAGCTGGAGGCGTCACGCTACCTGACTTCAAACTATACTACAAGGCTACAGTAACCAAAACAGCATGGTACTGGTACCAAAACAGAGATATAGACCAATGGAA
Source organism: Rhinopithecus roxellana (assembly GCF_007565055.1). Classification (NCBI taxonomy): domain Eukaryota; kingdom Metazoa; phylum Chordata; class Mammalia; order Primates; family Cercopithecidae; genus Rhinopithecus; species Rhinopithecus roxellana. The sequence continues at coordinate 59,020,020 of NC_044564.1, read as the reverse complement.
CAGAACAGAGTCCTCAGAAATAATACCGCACATCTACAGCCATCTGTTCTTTGACAAACCTGAGAGAAACAAGAAATGGGGAAAGGATTCCCTATTTAATAAATGGTGCTGGGAAAATTGGCTAGCCATAAGTAGAAAGCTGAAACTGGATCCTTTCCTTACCCCTTATACGAAGATTAATTCAAGATGGATTAGAGACTTAAATGTTAGACCTAATACCATAAAAACCCTAGAAGAAAATCTAGGTAGTACCATTCAGGACATAGGCATGGGCAAGGACTTCATGTCTAAAACACCAAAAGCAACGGCAGCAAAAGCCATAATTGACAAATGGGATCTAATTAAACTAAAGAGCTTTTGCACAGCAAAAGAAACTACCATCAGAGTGAACAGGCAACCTACAGAATGGGAGAAAATTTTTGCAACCTACTCATCTGACAAAGGGCTAATATCCAGAATCTACAAAGAACTCAAACAAATATACGAGAAAAAAACAAACAACCCCATCAAAAAGTGGGGAAAGGATATGAACAGACATTTCTCAAAAGAAGATATTCATACAGCCAACAGACACATGAAAAAATGCTCATCATCACTGGCCATCAGAGAAATGCAAATCAAAACCACAATGAGATACCATCTCACACCAGTTAGAATGGCAATCATTAAGAAGTCAGGAAACAACAGGTGTTGGAGAGGATGTGGAGAAATAGGAACACTTTTACACTGTTGGTGGGATTGTAAACTAGTTCAACCATTATGGAAAACAGTATGGCAATTCCTCAAGGATCTAGAACTAGATGTACCATATGACCCAGCCATCCCACTACTGGGTATATACCCAAAGGATTATAAATTAGTCTACTACAAAGACACATGTACACGTATGTTTATTGCGGCACTATTCACAATAGCAAAGACTTGGAATCAACCCAAATGTCCATCTGTGACAGACTGGATTAAGAAAATGTGGCACATATACACCATGGAATACTATGCAGCCATAAAAAAGGATGAGTTTGCGTCCTTTGTAGGGACATGGATGCAGCTGGAAACCATCATTCTTAGCAAACTATCACAAGAAGAGAAAACCAAACACCGCATGTTCTCACTCATAGGTGGGAACTGAACAATGAGATCACTTGGACTCGGGAAGGGGAACATCACACACTGGGGTCTATCATGGGGAGGTGGGAGGGGGGAGGAGGGAGGGATTGCATTGGGGAGTTATACATGATATAAATGATGAATTGATGGGTGCTGACGAGTTGATGGGTGCAGCACACCAACATGGCATAAGTATACATATGTAACAAACCTGCACGTTATGCACATGTACCCTAGAACTTAAAGTATAATAAAAAAAAAAAAAAAAAAAAAAGAAGCATGTAAAAATATAAAAAATCTATTCATTTGAAAACTTGAACAAAACGAATATCCAGAGAATGGTCAGCAACCGACAATTTACATCCATCACTAAATTACTGTATATTGGTTTTTGCATTGATTCCCCTTAGGAAAAGCAAGTGGACATTCCCTATTACATTTTGGTGATTCATATTCCTCATATAACCTTTTCTGAAAATTAGCTACACTTCACCAGCCTTTGACTTCTAAACCCTCATTTCAAGATTTGTCCCTTGACTCTTCACAAATTGAGAGCCTCAGAGTCAATGTCAGCATTTTGCCTTACCGTCTCAGGTGTGCCATCTAGTGGTGAGAATGGGACCAGCTGACTGAAAGGTCAAAAGGTGGTTATGATGTAAACTATGGATGCTGCCACCCAGGTGTCTTTAGTGTCTAGAAATCCAGCTCTTGGTGACGATAGGGGCTTCCTGTGTGATACAATGGCATAAAATGAATTTCAGACTGAGAGTATTGTTAAATTAACTCAGAAAAAAAATCAATGTGCTTTAAGTAATCAGCAATTGACTAGTGCCAGGAGAGCCAGTGACTAGTTACTTATTTTAACAAAAATGCATATTGAAAAAAAATCCAAATACTAAAGGTCACAATTATTAAAATTATTTAATTCATCATAAAATTTTACTCCTCAAACAGCCACATGATTACGCTCCAAGGTATAGCTGTGAGCAAACTCTCTATAGTACAGACACCTGAGGCTGGGGGAGCATATAAAGAATTACAAAGCCAAAGTTCTTCTAAATTGTTTCTCAGAAACATTTTTAATGTTTTTTGGTTCTTACCCAGTACCAATCCATTCCAAAGTGAGTTTCCATTCATTCATTCAGCAACTATACTTTCACAGGCATTCTTCCAGGAGCTAAGATAAAGCAGGACACAAGGCAACTAAGAGTTTTTCCTCATGAACATGATATGTCAGTGCAGGAAGACAGTTAAAAAATAAGTAGATCATAAAATCATGAAATGATTTTAGATGGTGATAAGCGCTATTAAGACAATATAGCTGAGTGCAATAGGGTACAGAATGATGGTGAGAATTGAGGGAATTCTTCCTTTGATCTGTGACTTGAACATTGAAAAGGAGTCACCATATGTTGAGATAGGGCACAGAATTCCAGGCAAAGGGGACAGCACACATGAGTGGCTTAAAGTTACACTGAATGTTGTGATTGAAGAATTGCTAGGTGGCCATTACTTGGCTCAAAATTATCAAAAGAGAGGAGGTGAGTGGTAAGTGATGAGAGTAAGGATGTAGGCAGGAGCCATCATATTGAGAGCATCAAAGGCATGCTAAGGAATGCTACTTTAAACATGAAACAAAACCAGGAAGTCAAAGGACAATTTGAGAAGGAACAAAAATATAATCTAATGTATGTTTTTTGAAAAATTATTTTTGCCATCGTTTAATGATCAGACTGAGGGAGCCAAAATCAGAGACCAGCACAGGTAAGGATCTTGTTAAAGCTGTACAGATGAGAGATAGCTATGGCTGGAAGTGAGGCAATAACAGAGGAGGGATTGAGAAGAGTGAGGTTCTGGGTATATTTTTAAGATACAGTCAATATGCCTTGCTGATAGGTTGGTATCAGGAGAAGAAAAGAAGCCAATGTTGACATCAAGTTCTTGAGCTATTAAGAGAGACTTCTGGCCAGGCTCGGTGGCTCACGCCTGTCATACCAGCACTTTGGGAGACCAAGGCAGGCAGATCATGAGGTCAGGAGATTGAGACCATCCTGGCTAACACGGTGAAACCAGATTTCTATTAAAAATACAAAAAATTCACCAGGTGTGGTGGCAGGTGCCTGTAGTTCCAGCTACTCGGGAGGCTGAGGCAGGAGAATGGCATGAACCCGGGAGGGAGAGCTTGCAGTGAGCAGAGATCGCACCACTGCACTCCAGCCTGGGTGACAGAGACTCAATCTCAAAAAAAAAAAAAAAAAAAAAGACTTCTGAGGATGAGTATATTATTTAATGGGGAGAAAGGAAGAGGGTACCAAGAGTCCTGTTTGACATGCAAAGATTGAAGGACTCCTAGCCTTCCAGAGAAGATCAGATGCCACCACATTTTTTCTTCTTACCAGATTTTAGTTTCATAGTTGTGTGATCATTACATCTTGAGGTAATTACTATAATCAAGAACTTCCAAAAACCTGGCATATTTCTCACCAGCTAACTGCTGAATTTGTGTCATGACCAAAAACTGAATGTTAAAAACCAGGCTTAAACTTCCTTATATTACTGTTCCTCTCCTGCTTTACCTAGGAATCCTAATCACATGGAAGTGTAGAAGCATGCATTCATCTCAACAGTATTCATCGAGGAGATATTTGTGCTGAAATCAGAAGCAAGAGCCACAGTATAAAAAGCTGCAGAGAGAGAATCCCTCTTTTTAAGGAGAGAAATAAGTTACTGCACATGTCTTTTGGGGGAAATTGATGGAGACCAGTATGACTGGACCCAAAAGAGAAAGGGAAAATGTGGTGGGACATAAGGCAGGAGAAGTAGGACGGAACAGAACATAATAAAAGAGTTTTGGCTTTACCCTAAAATCAGTGGGAAACAGGAAATGGCAAGATCAAGTCCTACTTTTAAAAGATTATTGTGCTACAATATGGAGAATGAATTAGAGGCAGGGCTAGAATCAGTCCGTTTGAGCCACTGTCCCCTAAAACATGATTATGTTCCTCAATTACAACACCCCCCAACCAAACATACATACACACACACACACACGAATAAATACTATTCTGTGATGAAAAGTAAAAGCAATCATATAACATATAAAACTGTATTTAATCTTTAAGTGACCCAAATGTACATGGATGCTGATATTTAAATGGTTTTTTCTACTTTTTTTTCCTGTTCCCTTTTGTATGTTTATGTGGGTGTCTTCCCCTGAAGACATTAATGTCTGATTTCTTGTTACCCTAAAGCACGTGTTTAGTTCACCTGTTGGGTAACCCATTATTAATCAGACAGAGGCCATGGTTGAAGTGAGAAATGCTGGTGACTTGGATGAGGATGATAAAAATATATTTATTAGAAGGTAAACAGACAGAGCTTGGTGATGAACTGCTAATGGGAAAAGGAGGGAAGGAGTCAAGAATGACTCCTTGGGCTGTGGGCTGGTCGACTGGCTGTCTAATGTCATTCAGTGAGACAGAGAAGTGGAGGAGGACTATGTCTAGAAAAGACTCTTAGTGATGATCTGATCTAGGGTCAGTAAATGGAAGGCAGCGAGTATTTCTCTTACCCCCAGTAGAAACTGACTGTTAACCACAGTAAGCATTCTATCCTGCTGTGACTTAGAATCATGCTTCAGATAAGATCAATTTGCCATCTCAGATCAAACAGAAACTCCTCATTTAGAAGGTAAAAAAAAAAAAAAATCCAATTTAAAAAATCCAGCTCTAAAGAAAAGGCATTTTGAATAAATGCATGTCCTTAAATTACTGTTTTAATTTAAAATTTTAATGAAAACATTTAAACAAAATTCTACATGTCTGTATTATGCTCTACTATTTTCTTGGGCCTATAATTTAAGAATATTACCTGAGTTCATATCCAGGACAGCATTGGTAAACCATTGGAAAAATAAAAATAAATCAACATTAAATAAAAAGGTGTTGTTTGGATATATAAATATCAATCAACAACTAAAACTTAACAGTTGCATGCTTCCATCTGGTCTTATATCTCATAGGTGTGTCCTTTGGTTCTAGAAAGAAAACAAGAGATCACCTGGCCCATCATTTGAAGATGAGGATGTTGAGTTCCACGGTGGCAAAGTTTTTGGCTCGAGGTCACAAAGCTTATTAGTGACAGAGGTTAGGTAGAAACTAGTGCCTCCTAATTCCCAGACCATTGCTCTTACCTGTGGACTGCACTGACTCCAAAAACACATGTACCCTGGAACCCTAACTGGACGAAAGATATGAAAACTCAAGAGAAGTCAACATACTGGATTGAGTGCGATTATTACCAGTCACGCTCATAATTTTTAAAATGACAATAGTGTTTTAACAAGAGAACATCTTTATCTTCCTATTATCCTACCAGTGCCCTTAGCCAACACTTGAGCATCTAATAGCTTACTCACAGGGTAACAAGATTTTTCTTTTTATCTCCCTATCAATTTGAAAGAGGTTTGAAGAAATGTAACACAATAATGGATGAGGATAAGACTCCATTTGAGAAAATTCAATATTCATGTATCCAAACTTACAAAGAGACAAATTAGGGGAAATTATTCTAATAATGCAGACTTTCTTATAGGTTTGCTTTAAATAGCTTGTTCCATTAGAACTTTCTAAATATTTATAGATCATTAAGTAATTGACATGAAGATTGGGGGTGGAGGGAGACAGCCTTAAAATTAGAGCGTTAAAATATTCATTTAACTGATGGAGAGGAACTTTTTAAAAAAAAAAACAACTTAAAATACACTGCAAAACAATGCAAAATACAATCTTAAGCATCAAAATAATCTCATATAAATTGAAAATGCTGTTTCTTAGGAGAGAATGATGGACATTTTATTGTCTGATTCTTGCATTATTTCCATCTCTAATTCAGTGAGTTAAATGTAAACATATGCATTGAAAGAGCTCTGGGACATATGTTCCAGGAACTTACTAAAATGGCCATGTATTTCACTTTTGGAAGACTTTATGCTTTTGTCCTGACTGCTTCAAAATTAGAAAATAATGTTATTTTAACTACAGTTATATTCAACACAGGGATGTTCTGATCTGATGATTTTTTTCTTGAGATTCCCTCTAATGTGTTATATGTATTCACCCTCAGAAACCACACTGAAACACTCATACTCATCCAGAGTATGAGACTCAAGTCACATACTTGATCTCAAAATCATACTCCTGTTTTTGGCTTTGTTGATCTTACAAAATTTTGGGGCAAAAGTCATCTAAATTGATCCAGAGTACTGATCATCTAAAAGTCATCTAAATGGATCCAAAAGTCATCTAAATTGATCCAGAGTTTAGAAAGCTTTCCATTGAAAAGGTGAAGATAATAAAAACTAACTTTGACTTTTTGATGAATTTTTTTTTCTGATGGGTTTTAAGTGCTTGAAAGGAATAGTATGAAGCCACTTTAAGAAATCAGATTTTAAAAAGTGGATCCCTCTCCGGTAAGGAGGGGCTCTGAAGTTTAGGAATAACTGTAGCCCATGGTTCGTGGTAAATTGTTCAAAAGCACTTGGAGACAAGGAAAGGAGAAGAGACTTGGAGCTCCAAATTTCAGGGATTCTAGCCTAGCCAGTAGAAACTGTAGATGTTTGGGGATAGTTAATGTTTAAAGTACATAACAATGTATGGCAACTGTATTAGTCTATTTTCACACTGCTATGAAGAAATACCTGAGACTGGGTAACTCATAAAGAAAAAAGGTTTAATTGACTCACACCTCTGCATGGCTGGGGAGGCCTCGGGAAACTTACAATCATAGCAGAAGGTACTTCTTCACAGGGCAGCAGGAGAGAGAATGAGTGCAAACGGGGGAAATGCCAGACACTTATAAAACCATCATATCTCATGAGAACACACTATCACAAGAATAGCATGGGGAAAACCGCCCCCATGATTCAACTATCGCCACCTGGTCTCACCTTTGATATGCAGAGATTACGGGGATTACCATTCGAGGTGAGATTTGGGTGGGGACACTGAGCCAAACCATAACAGCAACCAAATATAACACATGATCTTGGACTAAATCCTAGATAGGAGGAAAAAAGAAACAGACAGAAGGAGAGGAGAAAGATGAGAAAGGTAAGAAAGCAGAAAAGGAAAGGAGAGAGGGAGAAAGAAAGAGGGGGGAAGGAATAAAGAGAGAGATGTTTGCTATAAAGGATATATTTGGAACAATTGGTACAATTTGAATGTAGAATGTATATTAGATTATAGTACCGTATCAATGTCAAATTCTTTGAATTTGACAGCTATATCATGGAAAAGAATGTTTACGTTCTTCAGAGATACATATTGACTCATTCACAAGTGAAGGGTCGTGATGTCTATAACTTACTTTCAAATAGTTAGAAAATAATAATAAAAGTAAGAATAATGAAATAGATATAAATGAATGTGATGAAGAAAACACAGTAAAACTATAAAAAATTGATGATTCTGGGTGGAAAGTATTGAGGGATTCACTGCATTATTCTTACAATTCTTCATAAACTTGAATTTGTTCAAAATAAAAAGTTAATTGAAAAAGCCTATAGCACAGAGACTCCAAGGAGTTCAGTAGCCCTTGTATTTTTAAATACACACTGGAGCCAGAAGAAAAACCAAAATAAATACATACATAGATTTTTCTCTCTCTCCTTAAAGAGAGAGTTGTTTTCTATGAAGACAGAAAAAAATAATGGTTATATTAATGCATTTAAACATAGGTCACATAGATATTGGCTAAAAATATTGAATATTACGAATAAAACTGTCTGGGTTCAAATTGTGGCTCTTTTTAGTTGCATAATCTTGGACAAATAATTTAACTACTCCATGCCTCAGTCTCCTCATCTGTACAAGACAGGTAGGAAACCGTCATTGTTGTTATAAAGGTTTAATGGAATAATCCTCACTAAGTGCTTAGAATCCACCTGGCTCATGGTAAGCATTCAATAAATGTGCTGTACTCCTACTTTAAAATGTAAAGTAGACTATGGCTAAATCCAACTGTGGCTAAAAAAAGATATGAATAAAAGGAGAAAATCAATTCCAAGGTAAAGAAGACTCAAAGCCCCTCAAGTGGCATTAACATATATGTTAGAGAGATGGATTCAATTTGAATCTGGCAGTCAGCATTTCAAACTCCAAAGTAAAAAGAGGATGCAGACAAGTACATAAAATTAATTATCAAAAAAGGGGGATTCCTCAAAGGAGATAATAGTTTTCCTAGTACTAAATCTTAAAAGAATTTAGGAAGCAATGAATATTCTAAAGAAAAATATTCTGTGAAGATTGCTACAAGAGATGTAGTTACAAATTTGATGTGGCTTTTAAAAAAATACCATTCTCTGATAGAAACTAAGGGAACACTGTTAAAAGAAAGCTCAGTTAAGATATAATTTTGAAAGCAGCTAAGGTAAAAATTGTTCAACTGTGTATTGTCCTGAGAATATCCAACTTGATCCAAGAATAGAAGCTATAGTACCTAGAGCAGTAGGTGAACAGCAGATCCTTTGAATGGTCCTTCGTAAAATATTACATCTCTTAGCAGGACTTTGCTAAGAATCAAACAGCAGACCAATAAACATGTGACTCTGTCCAAGGCTGGGAATAGAGATGTTCTATGTTGCTTCTTGAAGGCCAAATCCTTTTGTTTAGGAGCAGGGCTGGGATATGCCTGACCCTAAGAGTAAATATCTCCTTAAATGTTGTGCCCTGGGTGCCTCTGTTGCTTTGTCCTAATCCCACTCCTGTTTAGGTGAAGCAAATAATAGAGACTATGTCAGTCCCACCACGTTTTATATACGTGATAGTTGCTAGAAAAGGACAAACTAATGTCTTTCATTTCTCCTCACCAAAAAATAAACACAAAATAAAATAACACAAAATCCATTCAGAGAGCAGATGGGGAAGACTGTGGATCAAGAATATCACCTTGATCCAGTTCAATGATTGCGTTGCAGTCATGCTTAGAGTGATTTCTGGGTCAAAGGTTCAATTGCTTTCTAACTACAGATCATTGCTACTCCTCTTAATAAAAGCTCAGAAAATCTGGTATTTCACTTGTGAAGAGGTTACATCTCCATAAATGATATGGATGTCTACCTACAAACAGTATGTAGAAAAACATCTTTTAAACTTCAATACTTTTGATCTTGAGGTTACAGTTTGCCTGAGCTGTTTACAAAATCAGTGCTTAAGCAAAAAAAGAAATGCTTCTACCCCATAACCATGATAATTCCCCAATCCAAGGCCTGAAATAGAGGCATTTTGTGGCCACGTTCATGACCACCTTGGCCTACCTATTCTAGGAGGCAACACAGACTCTATAAGCCTTATGCTCAAGGTCAAGGGAGAGAAATGCAGGCTACTTAGACCTTTCCCCAGTTTCCCAGGGGCTTCTTCCCAAGACTCACAGACCTTCCAGTATTAAAGAAATAATTATTCTGATACTGTTTAATGGTAAGTAAGGCTTATATTCAAGACTACTAGGGGTATTGCAAAAGGGAGAGAGATTAAACTCAGTTCCCAATACAGCAAAGGCAGCTGGGAATTTACAGGCAGCGTGAGGGTGTCATTGGGTGGGAAATAACTACGAGGAGACATCAAAGGATGGGGGATTCTTGCTAAAGTCCCCCAAAGATTTTTACATCAATGGTGGGGGATAAGGGGCTTGATCAGATATTAAGCATGACTATATATCAAGGGCACAAGATTCTCCCTAAACTGACTTAGCAGGATTCTTGCTACCATTGGGTGAGGCAGGACTGAAGCCCAGGTCGAGGCATGTTGAGAATAAGGCTTAGAGGAGCCTAACCAAAGTTTGGACAAGGGGAAAATCTCTGTCAACAGATATGCTGAAGCAGCAGGAAGAAGCAAATTCTGTTTCTTGGTTTTGTGGTCCTAAAGGAAAAAATGGAAATCAAGAGTCATTACAGAAAGAAATTAAGTTTTTACAACTTTGGAAGACAATGCACTTTTCCCAAAATAAAGCATTCTAATCTCTCAGCATGCTCAATAAAGATGATATCTTTCATATCTTATATTTATACCTGATTCCATTAAGACAAATTTCAGTGGCACCAAGAAATGTGTAATGGTTTACTGCCCTCGTGTTTGTCCTGGATGGCAATCAGGAACTACCAATTTAGAATTCCACTTTCAGCAGATTAGCTTTTTAGCTAGAAAGTATATCTGTGTGTATGTGTGTTTGTGTGTGTATATGTGCATGTGTGTGTGTTTATGTGTTTGCTTTCATTTATTCAGATCATTTCTAAATATTGCCATATGGTAATTGAGTTGTAATGTTACAGCCTCTTTGAAAGGAAGACAGAGTATGAAACGGGTCTCCAAACAATTCAGCCCAGCCAACGTGGGCCATAAAGGGGAGGGAAGAGGAGGGAAATATTCTATTTACCATCTTTCCCCTTGGAAAAAAGTCGTTTCCGGGGAGGTCAGAATTCCACACTTCAGTGCCAGTCAGAATTAGAACAATCTATTCGAATGTCCTTTATAAGCCCAGAACAACTGTCAAAGCTCTGTATAAATTGAGTGGACCAGCAAGTATTTGGAATAAAACAGCTGTGCCTGGTGGTTGCTTTACTTGGTTAACACTGTTAATGGCTCAAACACAGAAAACAGCAGAGCCTGGGAAACACCTTCCCGTCCTCACTGGCAAGGTTCCTTCAGCCCTCACCCTTGAAGTGATTCTTTTCTCTCATGGGCTTGACAGGGACATGAGTGTGTGTGTGTCTGTATGTGAGTGTGTTGGAGGCACACGTTCTCCTGTAGTGGGGTAGGGGGCAGGTGGGGAACTGTGCAGGTTTTCCTGTCCTTTCTCAGTTTTTATATTATTTCCCTATTCCTTATCCACCCTGAAAACTCAGAGAACCTGTATGATGCCTTTTGTTTAGCAGAAAACACAGCCGGTAGAAGATAATACACATTTTTAAATCTTGCTTTCTTTCTGATATATTCTTTATATCCCACAGTGGAGTCACCAAGTTCTCCAAAGACTGATTGACTTCAAAAGTTCCCATCAGCTTAAAACAAAACAAAACAAAACACAGAGCAGTCTTGGTGCTTTTGATAGAGCAACCACAAGCAAGCAGCAAAGTCAATAATCCGAAAAACAACAGCTGGGGGCGAAGGAGGGGCAAAGAGGCTGGGGTAGGCCAGGGCTTATGTTCAGGGAAGATTTTTGAAAAGTCCCTTTGTATATACATACACCAATCATTCCGGGTGATAAAATGCTGTCTGTAATAAAAGGCATTCTCCCATGGCTTCTGCATGCTAATGACCTCCTGATCCACATTCTCTAGGCTGAGAAGGGGGTGTGGAAATGTCTCTCCAAAACCAGCTGATTCTTCTCAGTTGCTGCTAACAAATATTTTAGCTAGAAGACCAGATTAAATAGTAATTGTTAACTGGCACTGAAAGCCTTAATGTTACTTGCAGAAACAAACAGGAAAGCAGTGGTAAAACTGCTCCTTGCTTAACAAGGCAGCCAACTCCACCTCCCTGAAAACTGGGATCTCCAGAAGGACCCCTAGGATCTGGCAGTAGCCTTTAACTATTTCCTTCCCACAGCCCTTGGAACAGGCTTCCGTGATTTGAAGAGTATTTGGTAAACATGCCTCTAGTTTGTCATTCCTACAAGGGCACCGAGGACCCAGAAAGCATTCATCTCCCAAGGGAAGTCATTTGGACAGGTGTCTGTCAATTTATATGGTGATACTCCACCAAAGGACATAAAAAGGCTATGAATTAATCTAGAGTGTTAGAAGCAGGGATCATCTTTTCTTCCTCTGACCAAATATATTTTTGGCAAAACTCACCATCTCCCCACTCCCATTCAAATACATTGCAATCTGCGGCCTCTTGCTTTCTCTTTGAAATTAAAACAAAGCACGTTTAGGGAAGTGTATTTATTTGTGCCCAACTCTCTTTTTATATATTTGTTTCCCTTTCCTGCCTGTTTGCCTCCCCAACTCTTTCTTGGACAATGTCCTTAGAGGGTAAGAGCATTGACTTTGTAGTACCCTCAAGTCAGGGGCTATGTACTTGCCAGGACCTGGCTAAGATCACTTATGACAAGGAGTCCTTCTAGATCTATTGTTTTGCTTTAGCAAATAAAAAACATGAAATGATTATAGATTTAAAGAGGTACTAACATCAGTCTTAAAAGAGGAGCACACCTTATATTCAGGATAAATAAAACTGAACGAACTATTATCCCAAGTCCTTCTCCTCTACCCACAGGCTCTGCAAATGGAACCATCACCTGCCCAGCTGCCCAAGTGATAAACTTACTAGTCCTCCTCATTTTATCTTTCTCACTTACCTCCTATTCAGTAGAATAGATTCTACCTCCTAAAAGTCACAATTGTGCTACTTCTGTGTCATCCCACACGGGTGAATTTATGCTTGCATAACAGTGCTACCATGTGTCATTGATAACTGTTCAAGTTATTGAGTATTTACTATGTGTTCAATGCTATATGGAAAGCTACAAAAAGTGGATAGTGCCTTTATCCTGTCAAACTCAATTTGTTTGCTGGGGCTACCATAACAAAGTGCCAAACTGGGCAACTTAAATAGCAGCAGCTTATTTTCTCACCCTTCTGGAGGCTGGAAGTCCAAGATCAAGGTGCCAGCTGGAGTGGTTCCTCTGAGGCCAGTCCCCTTGGCTTGTAAATGGCCTCCTCCCTGGCTCTTCACATGGTCATTTCTCTGAGTGTGTATGTATCCTAATTTTCTTTCAAAAGGGCACCAGTCATATTGAATTAGGGCCCACCACAATGACCTCATTTAAGCAGAATTACTCCTTAAAGAACTCCATGTCAAATGAAGTCACATTCTGAAGTACTAGGGGTTAGAACTTTAATATATGAATTTTGGAAGGAGAGACACAAATCGGCTGGCATTAAGGCTCTTCGTGTTTATTATCTATTTTTTTGGTCTCAGAAGTCTTTGAGAAAATTTCTGTGGACCAGGACAAGTGTTAGTATTGACATGATGAGAAAAATGAAACCCAGAAAGACTGACTGATGCCCAAACTCACCAGGCTGTTGCTAGTCCAGGCTCAGACCTGACTTTCTCAAACAATGCCATCTCTCTCCCACTGCAGAGTAAATTTCTGCTGCCATGATTACACTATACGAAATTGCCTACGTTATCCTTTACTTTTCACTTCAAATGCCTTCTATGTACCCTATTATTTTTCTTATTAATTCTAATTCTTGGGTGTTCCTCAGTCTTTTTCAGTAAATTTTCTTTTTTCCATTTAATGTACATGAACTCTTCCCACTTTCCCTCCTATCAAATTTCAAGTAGAGCATAAAGTCAGCATCATTTTATCTGTTGTTCTGCTTCTGTGGTGTCATTGTTGGGGACAGCAGCTTATCATCATAGTGCATTATCCACTGAGAAAGTCTACATCCTACATACATAATAAACTTGTAATCTAGCCCCTACATTAATTCTCCTGGCTCCAGGAGGAGGAGGAGGTGACATGCATTATGATTTGCATTTTCTGAATGGAGAAACAAACACAGAAATTTTAGCTAATTTATCTAAGGCAATGTTTCCAGCCAAGGTGTCTGTCTCTTTGGTAGTATCATCAGTTTATTCTTGGTATTTTATGATGGCCTAGATTTCTTCATTCTATTTCCCATTTTGTACAGGAATCAGGCGGTGAAAATGGCAGGGCTCTGGAGGAAACGGAGACTGGTGTGGGATGGACAGGCAACTGGAAAATAGCTGTCAAAAAACTCACTTAATAACTAAAATCAATATAATAAGGGTTATAAATTATTGTGTGCTCACTCGAGTCAGACATCGTGCTGAACTCTATTTTCTTATCTGCCAACCCCTATAATACTAGAGTATACAATTGTTATACCAGAATATAAGCTCCCTGCAGGCTAGGACCGTCTGGTTTTATTTACTACTTTAGAGATTCCTCTGTTCTACGTCATTATCAACAGCTTTACTTTGAACCTATTGTACAACATGGGGAGTGGAATAAAGACACATGGGCCATGCTAAGTACCAAGAATAAAATCACAATGCCCCTGAGTAGACTGACTCTGGCTGGGGAATAATAATTGTAAAAATTAGCTTAGATAAATCCCTTGTACGTCACAGTGTCTGACACATTATAAATGCTCAATAAATATCTGTCAACAGTATGAACCAGTGAATGAATGCGTACTTTGTGCAGGTGCAAAAGCAGTAAGACACTGCCCTTGCCAAGAAACAGTAGTACATTGTTACAGGAGGTATAGATGATTATTGGCCATAGGTACACTGGCAAGTCAACATTTAACTTAATATGTTCTAATTTCCATCTTAATTCTTTATCATATGATGATTAAGGAGCAAGATTACAATGAAATTTTTTTAAAAAGTCAGACATGTAATTATTAGAGAAAGGTGATTATGACTGAATGTTATACTGGAAAGAAACAACTTACTCATTAAGTCTGCTTTCTGCTCAGCCAAGAAATACTCTTTTCCAAAGTAAGAACTAATCACTGATCCTTGCACAATTAGTTCTGCACCAGGAGTATGGGGACCGTTCAAGAGCCTCAGAAACATTTGCAAAACTTCCCAGTTTAATCTGTAACACCTCAGAAAGGAACGTATCATAGCAGAGTTACGGAAGTCTGGAAGTGAGGTCTCCTTATGGGATGTGGTAACTAGCGGATTACTGTTTGGCAATTTAAATGCAGTGAGGAGGAAGAATTTAAAATATCCTGTGTGCATTGAGGAATAAACATCTCAAGATGAAGTAACTATGTTGGAAACAAAGTCTAATGCTAAGCCAGTGTCTGTTTACTTTTTTCAACAAGATTCTCAAATTCAAGGTAATATACAAAACATTTAATAATTTGTACAGCACAGGCACTGAGCTATCAAAACTGACTCTGTGCATGTACAAAACAACAAAATAGTCAACACATTGACTGAATATCCAACCTGCTCCCAGCAACTCTTCTTCATTTGATTTCTGGGCTTATCTCTTATCTCCCTAGGTGACTTGGTGACATCAGACAGCCTCTCCTACTGTGATGAGTGCAAACCTCTGCCCTGGGAGTCAGAGAATCTAGGTTTCGGTCTTAGCTCTATGAGTTTTATGACCTTAGGGAAATTGTTTCATTGTTCTGTGCTCAACTTGCTTCTTTGGGAAAACAAGGAGATTAGGAGATTAGGCTGACATTTTTCAACGTGAATGCTGTGGACACTGGCGGTCAAGGAACAGTTGTTTATGATGTAAGTCTGTCCAGCACATGGCAGGGTATTTAGTACCCATGGCCTCTGGGCACTAAATGCCAGTAGCACTCCCCAGTGATTGTGACAACCCAAAATGTTCCGTGAATTTCTACTGTTTTGAAACAAATGGACTAGACAGTCTCTAAGGCCCTTTCCACTGTTAACCTTTTAATATTTCTTGCATATCCACTGAACAGTTCTATATAAGTAAAGCCTGTTTTACACTAGGTATTTTTTTTCTCTACAATGACAAGCTTACTATAATATTCCAGGTCAAACATTTCTGAACAGCTCCCTGACTTAGATAGCCAGGAAAACTTGCCATCTAGGTAGATGAAAAAAGAACCAGCAACCCCATTAGGCCAGCAGTCCAGCAAATTAGCAATTCTCAACTTTTCCGAGGTGCATCGGCAGGATCCAGTTATGAGAAACAGATACCTGATTTCGTATTTGAAGTAGAATGAGATTCAATATGGGGAACTAGGTCCTTTCAAAACTTTAGAAGGTTTGAAGGAACAGGTTCTAGGCCGAGCCTCCAGAAATGACTCCTAGAAAAATATTCAATAATTCATCAAGGGAGCCAGTATCCCCACCTCTAACAGGACGGTAGGGAATAAGAAGGCTGCTTCTGGAACTGTGGTCTTCACGAATGTACTCTTGCAATGGTGATCTAAGATTACAACACCATGGCCTTCATTGCCACTGCCACCATACTGCCTCTTACCACCCACAATGCTCTTGAGCAGTCCCTGGAAAGGTAATACTGAAAACCCAATGTTATGCCTGCAGAAAACAACCAAAACAGCAGAAATATGGTCCCTGCCTCACTTCAGCTTTATAAACCTAAAGCGTATACTTGGAAGAACTAAATTTATATCCATTACAATAACTATACAGATAGTTTCTAACCATCAAGTTTCTACAGTGCAGGAAGGGACAAGAGAAGAAGCTTGATATTAAGTATCAATCTACCATATCTATCATGGAGGGCATGAAGCTGTCACCATCTGAAGAAAGCAATGACTCGCCACAGAAAAAAAAAAAAAGTATATGCTAAATATATGTAAGTTTGCACATGTTGTCCTGGTATGTACAGATGTCCCAAAATCCACAGTGGACCCTAAGAACACTTACGTTAGAGCAGAGTTTCTGAACCTTGACATAATTGACATTGGAGGTTGCATAATTATTTGCTGTGGGAAGAAATTCTATGCACTGCAAGGTGTTTAGCTGCATCCTTAGCTCTTCCCACTACATGCCAGAAGTACCCTCCCACTTTAGTTGTTACAGTCAAAAACGTTTTGCAGACATGGCCAAGTGTCCCATTGACAGCAGGGGAAAAAAAGATCAAAACAACCAAACAAAAAGCCCTTAAGTCTGGCCAGGCTTGGTGGCTCAAGCCTGTAATCCCAGTACTTTGGGAGGCTGAGGCGGGCAGATCACCCAAGGTCAGGAGTTCAAGACCAGCCTGGCGAACATGGTGAAAACCTGTCTCTACTAAAAATACAAAAAAAATTAGCCAGGCGTGGTGACACGCAACTGTAATCTCAGCTACTCAGGAGACTGTGGCAGGAGAATCACTTGAACCTGGGAAGTGGAGGTTGCAGTGAGCCCAGATTGTGCCACTGCACCCCAGCTTAGGTGACAGAGCAAGACTCGGTTAAAAAAAAAAAAAAAAAAAAAAAAAAAAAAAAAAAAAACACACGTTAAGTCTTATTTATCTGTAAAGGATTAGTATGAACATAAAACTTTTTGAAGAGAAAAACTTGATCGACAGAGTCATGTATACAAACATCATGAACTACAATAGGTAAAATTATTGAAGAAATATGTACATAACAAGAGCATGGACAACAGTTTCAAAAATGGATTCGGAAAGGGGACTTAATATTGTAATTAAACAAACAGAACATGGCATTTAGACTCAGAAGACCTGTGTAGTGGTTAATTTTATGTATCAACTTAACTGGGCCATAGGATACCCAGATATTCAGACAAATAGAATTGTGGGTATGTCTGTCAGGGTTTTTCTGAATGAGATCAACATTTGAATCAGTAGACTCAATAAAGCAGATTGCTCTTTCTAATGTGAATGGGCTTCAATCAATCAACTGAAGACCAAAAGAGAACAAAATGGTTTTGTCAGAGGAAATTCCCACTGCCTGGCTGTTGGGCTGAGACATTGGTTTTTTCTGGACTTTAGAACTTGGACTAAAACATTGGCTTTTCCTGGATCACAAGCCTGCTGGAACTTTCATCATCAGCTCTCCTGGTTCTCAGGCCTTTGGATTCAGACGGGAACTAAACATTGGCTCTCCTGGATCTCCAGCTTGCCAATTGCAAATCCTGACACTTGTCAGTCTCTATAACCATGTGACTCAATTTTTTCTTTCGTTTGTTTTTTTAAGTTCCGGGATACATGTGCAGAGCATGCAGGTTTTTTACAAAGGTATATGTGTGCCTTGGTGGTTTGCTGCACCTATTAACCCATCCTCTAAGTTCCCTCTCCTATCCCCCAACCCGCTAACAGGCCCTGGTGTGTGATGTTCGCCTCCCTGTGTCCATGTGTTCTCATTGTTCATATCCCACTTATGAGTAAGAACATTCAGTGTTTGATTTTCTGTTCCTGTGTTACTTTGCTGAGGATGATGGCTTGCAGTTTCATCCATGTCCCTGCAAAAAAACATGATCTCATTCCTTTTATGGCTGCATAGTATTTCATGGTGTATATGTACCACATTTTCTTTATCCAGTCTATCATTGATGGGCATTTGGAATGGTTCCATGTCTTCGCTATTGTAAATAGTGCTGCCGTAGACATACATATGCATGTGTCTTTCTAAAGATTTACATTCCTTTCGGTATGTACCCAGTAATGGAATTGCTGGGTCAAATGGTATTTCTGGTTCTAGATCTTTGAGGAACCGCCACACTGTCTTTCACAATCATTGAACTAGTTTACATTCCCACCAATGGGGTAAAAGCATTCCTATTTCTCCACAGCCTCTCCAGTATCTATTAGTTTCTTGACTTTTTAAAAATTGCCATTCTGACCGGCATGAGATGGTATCTTACTGTGGTTTATCTTTGCATTTTTCTAATAATCCACGATGTTGAGTTTTCACACGGTTTTGGCCACATAAATGTCTTCTTTGGAGAAATGTCTGTCATCTCCTTTGCCCACTTTTTGATGGGGTTGTTTTTCTCTTGTAAATTTAAGTTCCTTGTAGATTCTGGACATTAGACCTTTGTCAGATGGGTAGATTGCAAAAGTTTTCTCATTCTGTAGGTTGCCTGTTCATTCTAATGATAGTATCTTTTGCTGTGCAGAAGTTCTTTAATTAGATTTCCATTTATCTACTTTTGCTTTTGTTGCAATTGCTTTTGGTGGTTTTGTCATGAAATCTTTGCCCATGCCTATGTCCAGAATTGTATTGTCTAGGTTTTCTTCTAGGGTTTTTATGGTTTGGGATTTTACATTTAAGTCTTTAATCCATCTTGAGTTAATAATATTTGTATAAGGTATAAGAAAGGGGTCCAGTTTCACTTTTGTGCGTGTGGCTAGCCAGTTTTCCCAGCACCATTTATTGAATAGGAGATCTTTTCCCTATTGCTCTTTTTTGTCAGGTTTGTCAAAGATCAGATGGTTGTAGATGAGTGGTGTTGTTTCTGAGGTGTCTGTTCTGTTCCGTTGGTCTACATGTCTGTTTTGGTACCAATATAATGCTGCTTTGCTTGCTGTAGCCTTGTAGTATAGTTTGAAGTCAGGCAGCGTGATGCCTCCAGCTTTGTGTGGTATTTTTTTTTTGTTTGTTTCATTTTGTTTTGCTTAAGATTATCTTGGCTATACAGTGTCTTCTGTGATTCCATATGAAATTTAAAGTAGTTTTTGCTAATTCTGTGAAGAATGTCAGTAGTAGTTTGATGGGAATAGCAGTGAATTTTTACACTATTTTGGGCAATATGGCCATTTTCGCAATATTGATTCTTGCTATCCATGAGGATGGAATTTCTTTCCATTTTGTGTTCTCTCATTTCCTTGAGCAGTGGTTTGTAGTCCTTCTTGAAGAGGTCCTTCACTTCCCTTGATAACTGTATTCCTAGGCATTTTATTCTCTTTGTAACAATTGTGAATGGGAGTTTATTCATGATTTGGCTCTCTGCTTGTCTATTGTTGGTGTAAAGGAATGCTTGTGATTTTTGCACATTGATTCTGCATCCTGGGACTTTGCTGAAGTTGCCTATCAGCTTAAGAAGTTTTAGGGCTGAGATGTCTGGGTTTTCTCAATACAAAGTCATGTCATCTGCAAATAGACACAATTTGACTTTCTCTCTTCCTATTTGAATATCTTTGTTTCTTTCTCTTGCCTAATTGCCCTGGCCAGAACCTCCAATACTATGTTGAATAGGAGTGGTGAAAGAGGGCATCCTTGTCTTGTAGCAGTTTTCAAAGGGAATGCTTCTAGCTTTTGCCCATTGTGGGTTTATCATAAATAGCTCTTGTTAGTTTGAGATATATTCCATCAATACCTAGTTTACTGAGTTTTTAACATGAAGAGATGTTGAATTTTATCAAAGACCTTTTCTGCATCTACTGAGATAGTCATGTGGTTTTGTCATTGGTTCTGCTTATGTGATGGATTACATTTACTGATTTGCGTATGTTGAACCAGCCTTGCATCCGGGGATGAAGTCAACTTGATCATGGTAGATAAGTTTTTTGATGTGCTGTTGGATTTGGTTTGCCAGTATTTTATTGAGGATTTTCACATCAGTGTTCATCAGGGATATTGGCCCAAATTTTTTTTTTTTGGCTCTGCCCATTTTTGATATCAGGATGATAATGGCTTCATAAAACGAGTTAAGAAGGAGTCCCTCATTTTCAATTGCTTCAAATAGTTTCAGGAGGAATGATACCAGCTCCTCTTTGTATTTCTGGCAGGATTTGGCTGTGAATCTGTCTGGTCCTTGGCTTTTCTTGGTTGGTAGACTATTAATTACTGCCTCAATTTCAGAACTTATTATTGGTCTTTTCAGGGATTTGACTTCTTCCTGGTTTAGTCTTGGGAGAGTTTATGCGTTCAGGAATTTATTCATTTCTTCTAGATTTTCTAGATTATTTGCATAGAGGTGTTCTCTGATGATAGTTTGTATTTCTGTGGGGTCAGTTGTGATATCTCTTTTATCATTTTTTATTGTATCTATTTGATTCTTTTATCTTGTTAGTCTAGCTGGTGGCCTGTTAATCTTTTTCAATAAACTAGCTCCTGGATTCACTGATTTCTTGGAGGGTTTTTTGTGTCTCTATCTCCTTCAATTCTGCTCTTAGTTATTTCTCATCTTCTGCCAGCTTTTGCATTAGTTTGCTCTTACCTTTCTAGCTGTTTTGATTGTGATGTTAGGGTGTAAGTTTGAGATCTTTCTAGCTTCTCATGTGGGCATTTTAGTGCTATAAATTTCCCTCTTAACACTGCTTTAGCTGTGTCCTAGAGATTCTGGTATGATGTCTCTTTGTTCTCATTGGTTTCAAAGGACTTATTGATTTCTGCCTTAATTTCATTATTTACCCAGGAATCATTCAGGAGCAGGTTGGTCAATGTCCATGTAATTGTGTGGTTTGAGTTAGTTTCTTAAACCCGAGTTCTAATTTGATTGCGCTGTGGTCTGAGAGACTGTTATGATTTCAGTTTTTTGCATTTGCTGAGGAGTGTTTTACTTCCAATTATGTGGTCGATTTTAGAATAAGTGCCATGTGGCACTGAGAAGAATGTATATTTTGGTGATTTGGGGCAGAGGGTTCTGTAGCTGTCTATTAGTTCCACTTGATCCAAAGCTGAGTTCAAGTCCTGAATATCCTGTTAATTTTTTGTCTCATTGATTTAATATTGATGTTGGGGTGTTAAAGTCTCCCACTATTGTGTGGGAGTCTAAGTCTCTTTTTATGTCTCTTAAGAACTTGTTTTATGAATCCATGTGCTCCTGTATTGGGTGCATATGTATTTAGAAGAGTTACTACTTCTTGTTGAATTGATCCCTTTACCATTATGTAAGCCCTTCTTTGTCTTTTTTGATCTTTGTTGATTTAAATTCCGTTTTGTCAGAGATTAGGATTGCAACCCCTTTTTTTTCTTCTTCTTTTTTTTTTTTTTTCTCTACTTTCTGCTGAGAGGTCCACTGTTTGCCTGATGGACTTCCCATTGTAGGTGACTTGGCCTTTCATTCTCACTGCCCTTAACATTTTTTCCTTCATTTCGACCTTGGATAATCTGATGATTATGTGTCTTGGGGCTGATCTTCTCGCGGAGTATCTTAGTGGTGTTCCCTGTATTTCCTGAATTTGAATGTTGGCCTGTCTTGTAGGTTGAGGAAGTTCTCCTGAAGTACATTTTCCAGCTTGTTTCCATTCTTCTTAACTCGTTCAGGTACTCCAATCAATTATAGGTTTGGTCTTTTTATGAAGTCCCATATTTCTTGGAGGCTTTCTTCATTTCTTTTATTCTTTTTCCTCTAATCTTGTCTGCATGTCTTATTTCAGCAAGATGGTCTTCAAACTCTGATATCCTCTCTTCCGCTTGGTGGATTTGGCTATTGATACTTGCGTATACTTAACAAAGTTCTCATGTTTTTCAGCTCCAACAGGTCATTTATGTTCCTCTCCAAACTGGTTATTTTACTTAGCAGCTCCTCTAACCTTTTATCAAGGTCTTAGGATCTTTGCATTGGGTTAGAACATGCTCCTTTAGCTCAGCGGAGTTTTTTATTACCCACCTTCTGAAGCCTACTTCTGTCAATTCATCCATCTCATCCTCTGTCCAGTTCCGTGTCCTTGCTGGAGAGGCGTTGCAATCATTTGCAGGGCAAGAGGCACTCTGACCTTTTGGGTTTTCAGCAATTTTTCACTGATTCATTCTCATCTTGAATATTGTCTCTTTTCAATCTTTGAGGCTGCTGACCCTTGGACGGAATTTTTATGGGGACTTTTTTTGTTGTCGATGCTGTTGTTGTCACTTTCTGTTTGTTTTTCTTTCAATGCGTCAGGTCCCTCTTCTGTGAGGCTGCCATGGTTTGCAGGGGGTTTGCTCCTGTGCCTGGAGATGTCACTCAAGGAGGCTGGAGAACAAGAAAGATGAGTGCCTGCTTCTTCTTTTGGGATCTCTGACATTGAGGGGCACCAAACTGATGCCAGTAGGATCGCTCCTGTATTAGTTCCACTTAGGGTGTCTGACAACCCCTGTTGGAGGGTCTCACCCTGTTGGGTGACACAGAAAAGAGGATCCATTTAACAAAGCACTTTGATGGCCCCTTGGTGCGGGGTTGGGGGGGGGGAGATGTGCTTTACCTGGCGGAAACCCACTCATCCAGGCTACCTGGATTCCTCAGAACTACCAGGAGAAAAGGCTAAGTCTGCTGGTCTGCAGAGACTGTGGCCACCCCTCTCGCTAGGGGCTCAGGCTCAATAAGATCCGGCTTGGGTCCCTGAGCCTCTGGCTGAAGTTGTTGGAGTTCCTGCAGGGAAGACCCACCCAGTGAGGAAGGATGGGTCAGGGTCAGGCCTGAAGAGATGTTCTGCCTGCACTCTGCCACAGCCGGTGTATTTGCGTGGTGGGGACACCTCTAGGGGCCAAGCCGTCCAGCCTCCCTGGCTCCAG
Organism: Rhinopithecus roxellana; assembly: GCF_007565055.1. Taxonomy (NCBI): domain Eukaryota; kingdom Metazoa; phylum Chordata; class Mammalia; order Primates; family Cercopithecidae; genus Rhinopithecus; species Rhinopithecus roxellana. The sequence continues at coordinate 58,996,976 of NC_044564.1, read as the reverse complement.
CAGGGGAAAAGCACAGCCTGGAGCTATGGAGATGGATGCCACCCTTCCCCCACCCAGGGAGCTGTGTTAGGCAGTTAGGAGTCCCAGCGCTGGCTGCTGCCCCTCCCCCAAGGAGTTCGAATGGCTTAGACAGCAGGCAGCTACAACTGTGGTGCTGGTCACCCCTCCCCACAAGAGCTCAGCAGGCTTAAGCAGGAAGGTGAGAGGCTGTTGAGAATCTGCTCAGCTCCCGGGTTGCAACCTCAGGCCCTGGTGATGTGGGTTCGCCAGTGCGATCTTCCGATTCATGGCTTGCACAGTTCCATGGAAAAAGCACTGTTTCCCAGGCTGGGTAGCATACTCACTCACCGCCTCCCTTGGCTGGGGAGTGGGGGCTTCACTGTCCCCGTGTGGCTCTCAGGTGGGCTGTCACATTGCACTGCTCTTCCTTCCTCTCCATGGATCATGCCAGCCACCTCACCAATTTATTCTACTAAATCTCTTTCTACATATATACTTTCTATTGGTCCTGTTTCTCCGGAGAACCCTAATACAGCTCGATTTCAGTGCTGGTTCTATTGCCCAATCTGTGAACTTGGACAAGTCAGTTTAACTCTCTGAGTCTCTGTTTTCCCACATATAAACTGGAGATTATGGATACACTTGTGTCACAAGATTACTGTTTGATTGAGGCAAGGTAGACTGAGTAGTTCTCTTTACCTGTATTTTACAAGAACTATGTGTCTTTTAAGGCATTTCCTCCCTCCTACCACGGCCACCCTGAGTCACTGGGAACAAGTATCTACAGCTGTACCTGTGGCCCATCTCAAAAAATGGAACCAGGCGCACTCTGCTCTACTTGGTGAAGGTTCTTCCTTCTGATCCATTTGAAAATCATATGAAGGTTGTTTCCGTATCATTGGCATGATTCTTAAGGATAAATTTAGAAGAGTTAAACACTCAAACTTCAGCAAGTTTTTATCTTTTGGAATTTTTGTTTTGTTTTTTGAATTTGAAACATTAAAGAAAACAATTATTGGGGATCAAAAAAATGTTATTTCCCTGCCAAACCATATGCATTGAAATTGTTTCTATCAATGGAAACAGTCCAAGAATTTGAAAAACAAATCCCAGCAAAAACCCACAAAATCAAGTTGGCAGTTTCTTCTTTTTGATTTTTTAAGAAAAGAAACCATAAACTAGAAGATATAGAGTTTTCTTTTTTAAATGAAACCATTATTTTCACAAATCAATGCTTAGTGCTAAAAAGAGAAAGTTTAATGGATGAATATTGTGGTAAAAGCGAAGGCCCCTCTGAACAGATTTTAAAAGGAAATTACAATTCAGTAAATTCTCCTTCCTCTCTTGTTCTGTTTGTATTTCCATTCTGTGCTGTTGCTAATTCTAAAAGCCAGATTTTCACTCCACTCCACATTCTGTTCATCTTTGCAACTTGGATAAGTCTTTCCGACACAAAAGACTTTATGTTGCGGGACAAGAGATTCTGGATCCTGGATTTAAAGTCTAATTTGGAGTCCTCCTGTGTCAAATTCATTCACCTCTACAAATACATTGTAAGAAAATAGTGGCGGTTTGATTAATCCACAACTGTCCAAATATATCTGGAGAAACAAGTGCTTTTCCCTTAGGCTCAGAGTGGCATAAGGGCACAAATATTGTCCTAAAGCAATAATAAAGATCCTTTCCTATTAAAATGAACAAGTCAACAAAAATATCCTTATCTCTCAAAGAAAATATCCCTCCAGAAGATACTTATCAAAAGTTATTCATAGAATTATACAGTCATCCCTCTGTCTCTGCAGGGGATTGACTCCAGGACCCACTGCCCTCATAGCAAAATCTGTAGATGCTCAAGTCTCTGATTTAAATCATATAGTATTTGCATATAACCTATGCACATCCTCCTGTATACTTTAAACCATCTCAAGATTACTTATACCTAATACAAGGTAAATACTATGTAAATTGTTGTAATAATATTTTCATTGTTACATTGTTACATATATTCATGTGTATATATGTAATTATATATAGTTTTATATTTTCAATCCATCGTTAGTTGACTGTGGATGTGGAATCCAAAGATATGTAAAGTCAACTCTACTAACTACCATAATCAATTTCACTAATGTGAAATCACAAAATTTACAAAGATTGTTTAGAACAGTATGCTCAGCCTGTGTTATCCATGGTATTATTAATAAATGTTCAAATAATAATAGGTGCTGATATTTATTACCTTTGAAAAATGCTAATCCCCTCTTAAAGTGTCACATATTACGTAGTGTATTAAACAAAGTGAGAAATTCTTCAGTAAAATTTAATCTTATTCTCCAAGATTTTTCTAGACTTACTTGACTACAGATCTTTTTTTCATAAAAATGTCTTAACAGATGTGAGACTAGAAATCTTTGCAGAGCAGTTTGAAAAATGTTGGTTGAGGATCTCAACCTACCACATCACCCACTTCACCCTGGCACACACATGCGTGCGCATGCACACATACACATACACACGTATCAGTATCACGATTGCTCCTTTTGGGGCACTCACTTTTCTCTAATATAGCTCTCCAAAACTAGCTTCCTCTCACCATCAAAACATGTTTATCTTCTGTATACATTCCTAGAATCCTGCTTTCTGCTAACAGGCAACTTATCTAATCAAACTAGTTGAAAATTTGAAGGTAAAAATGAGAGCTCTGGAATGAGAATACCTAGATTTAAATTAGGATTTCATAATTTATGAGCAGTATGATCTTGGGCAAGTTACTTGACCTCACTAAGCCTTAATTTCTGCTCTATAAATTAAGCATGATAATGGTGTGTATTTCATTAAGTGACTGTGATGTTTAAATGAGATGATTCCTACAAAAATGTGTCTGACACGATGTGTTCAAAAACATTTTAAAGAAATATATACATGAATTATACCAATTAATCTCATGTGGGGCATTTTTCCTTCTGCTTTAGAAATGTTTCCTTTAGATAAGGTTGCTGTGTAAATCCTTCGAGGGAAGCCTGTAAGCCTTGATAACAAGACTGTACCAGATGAACTATTTGGTCCCAACTGTCCAGCTCCATCTCATGCCTCCCTCCCTCTGGCTGTCTGTGCCAGTCTTAGTGAACCTCTTTTAGTTCTTGAAACAGGGCTACACTTTGTCTTTTGCACATGCTGTTCCATCTGCCTGAAACACTCTTCCTCACTACTGCTTTGCTTTGACATAGTGAGGCTTTCAGCTGAAATGATACTTCTTCTAAGAAGCTTTCTTGATACCACCTCTCCACCAGACTAGTATAGTTACCCCATGTGCTTCCTCTATAATAATATTCATCACACTTGATTGTAACATTATCTGCCTCCTCAACCTTACTGAAGGGACTGACTCTGTGTTTTCCTCTCTCTCTCTCCCTGCATTTATACAAAACAGAACATACTAGTGGTTTTATAAATACCTAACTGGTACAGGAATCCTCACTCAATCCTCTAATCCCATCCTCCATTTTGCACATACAACATATGGATGTCTTCCACACATAAGTCTTATGTAGCCCTAACAGGGGAAGCCCTTACAATGTCTGAGAAAAACTTTTTTCATGTGCCAGGTAAAAGGGAGCTTAGCATCTGATATATTATAAATTAACTTAAAGAAAATAAGGAAACATGACTTTGCTTATTACAAAGTAAATTCTGCCACAAAGGTAATAGGATTTCCATTTTGAGGATGCAGTTTAGAGAAGTAAAGCAACTTTCCCATAATCGCACAACTAGTAAATGACAGAGCTAGAATCTAAATCTTAGACTTTCCAACTCTTAAGCAAGCTCCCTTCAATTTTTACAACACCATCCTGTCTGCTTTAGATACCATGCCAATCAAAAATAGGATACCCAGAAAAATGTTCTGAATATAGACATCTCAAGACATATGGGGTGCAGCAGTGCCAGCAGACCAATGCCAAGCAGCATCCATAGATAAGAGAGATGAGCACTGCATGCAAGCAGAAGTCTCCTCCAGGATGAGTTCTTAGCAGGCATAGGAATTCTGTGTTCCACTGTGCCCTTTCAGCATGCCAACTTGGAAGGATGGGAAAAGCCCAGACTTTGAATCAATCTTCAATTTTCATCATTGCTCTGCTACTTCAGTGTTGTGTGATTGTGGCCTGGTCACTTGCCCTTTCTGAACCTCAATATTTTTATCTATAAAGTAGGCATAATTCTACCTATTGAAAGGATAGTGTGAGAATCCAGTAACAACCTGTGTAAAACTGCCTAACACAGCTCTGGAGCCCATCGGATACTCCCTCTGTTCCCTTCTCTTTGACCAGTGGTTTCTGATAAGAGAAAGCTGTCTTCCTGAACAATAACTACCTTTCCCTATCGATAATCTCCCTGTTCATTGATGCCACCTTAGGGACTAGCTCTGGGTGTTGGTATCTTGGCCCTGGGGAGAGGTGGGGAGGTTGACAGAGGAAGTCAGTGGATCTCTTTTCCAGTTTGGCTTTGGAACCATGGACCAGAGATAACAGGGAGTTCTGTTCAAAGAGAACACATTGGAAGCCCGTGTGCTCTGATGTGGGATAAAGCTGGGCCATCCTATCTGAGGTGGCCTCCAGATTGTGAAACTCAACCCTGTTCATCCTCCCCACAAACATCCTGGTGGCTGTGTGGTCGTGGACAGCTATCATTATAGCATTAATCCATTTCTGGCCCCAGACCTCCCAAGGCCATCTGAAAACCAAACTCCTGGCAAGGATCAAATGGAAAGGACATTAAGTTTGAGCCCAGAAGTTGGAAATGTGAGGCTTGTTAGAAACCCCAAAAAAGGAACAATCAGGAGCTACTCTCAATTAATGCTCTTTCTATTGAAGGAGTATCTTTGTCACTGCAGTTCTCCAGGGCAATCTAATAAAGTCTCTGTAAAGGAAACTGGCTCCATGCATAGGCTGCCTATTGATTTCATCAGTAATTCTTTAAAGGGTTCAATTAAGGGTAAGAAGGAAAGCAAAGTAAAGTTGTGTCTGAAGAGTGGGAAAACCCAGATCCAAAAAATGTGAAGCTGGAATTTTTCAGCCCTTCTAAAAAGTGATAAAGATCAGAGTGTAAGAGGGGCAATCAATTATGTCATTAGGACAGCTCACAAAAGGGAGAAAGAGAAGAAACACGGAAAATTATTGACAAGTGCATGAAGACAGTGCCTAACAAAGATGTTGCTTTCTCAGTCCTCCAAGAAAATACCACATCTTTTCTCCTCAATATTCATACCTTCCTCATTTTTAAAAACGTTGTAGCCAGCCAGTTCCAAGTGACTGTCATTATTCTTTTATATATTCAAAATGTGTGCTTGGATATTAGTTTCAGACCCTGTGTCAGACAGGTGGAAAAAAAGGTGAACAAAAATAAGCACAGTGTTGCTCTCAGAAGATTCAAACTTTAATTGGGAAGATAGACATGAATCAAGTAATCGCTTTCATTAATGTTTGATTACAAAATGATACGTAAGTGTTCGGAAGGAAGAGAACTTGGTGATATGAGAGGGAAATTGTCCTACACTAGATAGGGGCACAATTGAAAGCTTCCCTAAGGAAGTTACTCGTGAGTTGATGTCAAAAATATGAATAAAGCAAAAGTATATCAAAAGAGGAATGAATAAGGAAGATATTGGGTGATGCACCAAATTACAGGAAGACCGGAGGGAGTAATAAACTCACAAAATGCCAGGAATCAAGAGAAGCTGGCAGCAGAAACTCTCCTGGACTTGCTCCCAAGCACATAGCCACTCCTGCTCCATGATGTGGCTGCTGAGGTCAGTAATTAAGTCTCATTGTCCCTTTGTCTTTTTGTCATGAACTCAAGATACAAAGCCTGGAGTGGAAACTCCCAACCGTACAAACCTAGGTCAGGTGCCGAAGAGATAGGCTCCCCTTCTTTTGAGTCACATAATGGGAGTTCTCAAAATCAGGAAGAAGAGTGGAACACTGGATGACAAAAAAATAAATAAAAAGAAAATCTCCACCATGGGGGAGAGGGAGAGAAAGTCATGGCAGAGAGTGAGAACTGCATGCACAGTAGCCCTTGCCTAAGTGTAGAGACACTGAGAGAGAGAGATAGAGATAGAAGAGGCTGAAATCCAGGCAAAGTCATATTGATCCAGTTCTTACAAAGCTGGCAAGATTTGGGTCTTTACCTTGAGGCAATAAGAAACCATTGATGACTTTATCAGCAGAGGAAAGGCATATTCAATTGCATTTTGGAAAGATAATTCAGGGTACAGGAGAGAGAACAGACAGTGGGATCACAAGAGCAAATGGGGAGCAGTGTAGTAGATACCGTGATGTGTATCCCAGGTCCCCACTTCAGGACTGAGGCACATCTCCCCAGCTACAGAACGGTTTGTTGCTGACAGCTCACAGTTAAATCCCTTTTTGAGACTAGCCTTTGGCATAAGGAAGCTGCCACAGGGAGGCTATGTCCCTCCCTGGAGACAGCTGGCATCAGATGACTAATCAGCATTGCTACAAAGGCTTTATCTGAGGTGGCTCTGAAGGGCTATCTGAGCTCCAGAGCTCCCTGTGGGATCAGCTGAGGTCTCATGGCAACTGCATCACAGTTTCACTTCTCCTTCTGCCCAATCCTGCTACCCTCACTCCTCATCATTAGTGACTCCTGAGAGTCCTCCGTACTCTTTCTGCCTACAAATCTCCATCTCAATGTTTTTTTCTCAGGAATCTCGACCCAAGACAGCATGACAAGCAGAAGACTATAGGAGCCTAGCAATGAAAACAGGGTAGCCTCGACTATGGTAGAAGTGGATACTGGGGAGAGAAGTGTGCTGATTAAACTTTTCAAGGCCCAAGGGCCTGAGAATCATATGAGACAAGAGACCATTTGCAGAGTCAAGGAAAGAAACTCACCCCTTCCTAGATTAGATGCTTCCAACTTCCCTAATGGTTGAATGGAAAAGAACAGTCATTCCTTCACACACTGGCCCAAACACAATTTCAAACCTTATCCCTATTCTAATAACCACTAATGCTCCTGCTGCAGTTGGCATCTGCCATAGTGTGGGATGTATTGGGAGCTGGCTGCCTCCAGAGCTGAGACTCTTAAGACTGGAGCAGCTGTTCCAGCTCTGGCTCTCCTGATTCTTTGTAGCCATGTCACTAAATTTCCAACAGTCAGTTCACTTTACGCCCTTTTTTCCCCTGCTCTTTGTAATGCTGCTACCGCCCAGTGCAGAGGCTGCCAAGAGGGTTAATTCCAAACACAGGGCTTTTAAAAGGTGGCAGATGAGATGATGTCATGACATGGAAGGTAAAACCCCTTTCTTCCTCCAGAATGGTTTGACCAATAAAATTAATTGCCTGTTTAAAATTTAAAATAAAGACAAGATGGCTTAATTTTTCAGTAAAGAAGTTTGGCAGGAAGAAAGGGAGTTATTAGCATGCTAATCAGGGTGAAGGGGAAACCAAATGTAGACAGATCATCCTGAAGCCACACTGAAGGGCCTCACCTCTCTTCTTCCATCTGCTGGTTGCAGAGGGAGCTGCCATGATGCAGCTCTAGCCAAGGGACAAATGGCCAGGCAGCATAGGAGCTGATAAAAGCTGCTGTGGACATTGCACAGCTGGCCCACTTGAGCCATTAAGAGAAGTGACCAGTTCAGAACCATTCTCAAAAGACATTCCAGGGCTTAGCAATGACAATCCCCTCTCAGCCTCCCTCTCTGTAGCTGAGGCCCAGCTCTCTTTGCCTTTTGTGGCAACCATCAAACAGATGAACTTTGCAAAGCCTCATGAATTCCTGGCAGCTCTTCTGCAGTGCTTCCATCTCTTGCTCTTTCTCCCCAACTGGCTACAGATGGATCGGCATTTCCTCCACAGCTGGGATGGCAGAACCAAGTCCCAAAGGGGCAATTTCATTATCTCACCCTCTGCTTCCACCTTCCAGCCTCCCCATGACCCACCGTTCAAAAGAATGATTATAGCTCTCTACTGGAGGATGACGTTGACATTGAATCTGTATTCAAAGTTGGAGAAACTTGAAAAATTCCAAAGACTTGTGAGGACTTTTGAAAGATTCTGCTTACTCCTAATAGCCCATGTTTTACGAGGGAATCATACTTGCAAGATTATAAGATTCCGTCTTACAAAGTGCTCTCTCATACATTATCTCATGTGATATACATATGATTATCCCATTTTCTAGGTAAGCAAACTGATGATCATGGGGAAGGTGAGAGGATAACAACATTTTTTGAGACTAATCTACGCATTACAGGCTCTGTGGAAGCTCTACCCCATAACTCAGCTAAATCTTCACAATCAGCCCTGAAAGGTAGGAAATTATATCCCATTTACAAATGAGGAGATAGACAGTATTTACATGATCACCCCAAATCACATAACTGGCCTTGGATTTGTAGTTAGGCCAGATTACTTCAAATACTTTCCCTGCACTGGCTGTAGGTTTACTTCATTTTCCTGGCAGATGGATAAATCTGTCTGGTCCATTCATTCCTCAGCTGCCCTTCGAAGCTAGAATGTCTAGCAAACTCTCACCCCAGTGAACATATTTTTGTGCACCTGTTGAAAAGATGCAAAATGCCTTTAATACACCTGGAAAGACAAATTACACCACAGTTCTCATCTTCATTCAGCATCCAAACAGGGAATAAATCCAATATTGTCATCACCATCATTGCCATCTCCATTACCCTATCATTATCATTATCATTATCTTCATCAAATCCTGTCTTTGGAGCTCCCTCAAGCACTTCACCTTCCTTAGCGGGCATTTTTTAGAGGACAAAACAGACACAGTCCTTGCTTTTGACTTGCATTTTGTGGTAATGTTCAGTGAGAATTTAGTCTCTAGAGCTAGTGGAAATGAATGAACATTTAGGACCACTGACTAAAGAAAATTCAATGGCTGAATGAAGTAATAGGAATCTGTTTACAAGACAACTCTCATAAATAGCATAAAATGAATATGCTTCTCAAGAAAAGCAATTAATTAACATTTAACTACTGTACATGTTCTATTAACTAAACATCTCTACAAATGGCTTGTGGAATGGACAATTTATTCCCACCCTTTGGGTTTTCAACACTAATGGTGGAAGTGGAAAGAGGAAAATGCTTGATGTATAGCAAAATAACCATTCCGTCAAGGTTCAGAAGAGTTCTGTAAGGATGTAATAACAACACAGAGTTGGATGTATCGCTTTCTCCACAGTCCCCCCTCATCCCCCCACATTCACTTTGCAGAACAGAAGGACTTCCAGGAAATGTGGACAAGTGCCTGGCATTCCCAACAAGGCTAGCTGCATTCCCAACACCTAGTAGACTTCCTGCTGCATCACACACATGTAATACATATGTGTTAAGTTAATGAATGACCGAACTCACCTCTTCTAATTGCTCTGACAAAAAGTCTCTTTGCCATTATTTCTCATTGCATATTGCAATATTCACTTTTTTCCACCCAAAATAAAAGCAACTCTGAAAGATGTTATAGAGTCAACAGTAATCATTTTCCCATTTTCAATCTTTTCATATCATTAGCATTCTGAAAAGAGAGGCAATTACTTTGTATTTGTTCCACCTCTTCAAACCCCCAAAGCAGTTTTTTTTTTTTTTCTTTCTCTCCAGTGCTGCTTGTTATCAGTTTTCTTTCCCCCAACTCACTGTGAGTTGGAAGACAGGGATCCTACCTATTGGTATCCTCAGCTACTTGCTCAGGAGCATGTTCATAGTCAGTGCTTAATGAAAGCTTTTTATTTCTGAATGGAATCAAACATTGCTTGTTCTCTGGAAACCTAAACTATTTCTCTATCTGGGGCATTTGAGATGCAATCCTCCCCAGAAACAGAGAGATGGCCTCAACGACTGCGGACTGATCCTTCCCTCCAGAGGTGCCCAAGATTCTGCTCACCCCATCTTTAGTCAAGGGTGAGGGAGAGCCAACTCTGTAATCCATTCTTCTGGGTTTTAAAAATGTAAGTGACAACCCTGCAAGCTGAGTTAATGGAGCCTATGCCTCAGTGATGACTTATATGCATTGTGGGGCCAAAATACAAAAACAAGGCCAATCACGAGTCTCTTCAGTTTGGTAGGGAAGAGTGACGTCTGGAAAGTGGGGGGTGGGCGGAGCTGATTAGCACCATTTTCATTAACTTACAGAAAACCATTAGTGTTCAACTTATGGACAAAAAGTTCCCTCTTGGCTAAACTAATTCATTTTCCAGGTCAGGCTTTCCTCTGTGTGTCTGAGTGCACGTGCGCTGGGATGTGTGGGAGTCATTCTTTTTTCTGCTGCATGGTTGATGTGTGCATGTGTCTGGGACTCATTACATGACTGAAAATGTAAGCAGCTGGAAATTCATGGGACAAAAAGGCTGAGCTCATTACCAGGAACATTAAAGACATGGCCTATGGGGAGGTAAATTGTTTAATGTTAAAATCAGAATTATTTGGCCTTTGACCCTGATGACCACCCTCTTAGACATAATTCTCTCTACTTTGGGCTTTTTACCACCCCAATGTTTGTTGGTTCTCTTCTTGTCATTCAGTTCCCTTCTTATTCAAATCATAGATCTAAACCCATCTGAAGAATATGAATGTATCCCAAATTTCTATAGCACTCTTCTTGTCTAACTACCTAATTTCATTGGATGAGCTCATTCACCCCCATTATATTCCAAGATGCAATTCCCAAATTATATCTCTAGTCCCGACCTTCTTCCAGGCTCCAGACTGATTACACAAGCTCTCAAATTCATTTCTTCTCTTGTTTCTATGTCAGCTGATGGCACCAGCATACACTCAAATTTCTCAAGATGGAGCCTCAGATCTGCCTTCCATTCTTCCTGCCTGCATCTTCACTCTCAATCTGTGGCCAGGTGAAACTGATTTTCTACTACGAATTATGTTTTTGTCTAAAAAATGCTCATCATATTCCAGGTCCTGCCTTAAGAGCTTTACGACCCTGTGAGGAAGGCACTACAACTGTCTCTAGTTCAGAAAGAACGAAATAGAGATGTTGAGAGGTTAAGTAACTTGCTTAAGGTCACACAGTTCAAAAACGACAGAGCTGGGAAAACCCAAGCGGCTGGGTTCAGCATCCCCATTCTTGAATCCTGTTCTCTGCTGCCCCTATATATCCAATTCCACTGCCTGGCCCAGTCATTGTCTTTCAACTAACAGTCATCTCTTTATCTTCCTCCTGCACAGCAGATTTTTCTTTCTAAATCACCAACCTCTTTTCTATTGTCTCTAATCTAATCTGACTTAAGTAGATCTGATATATACTCATTAAAATCCAAACTTTCCAGAACCTCTGAGGCCCTTCAGAATACATCCCTGACTCACCCCCAACCTCATGTCCTGCTACTTTTATTTTCCAAACACCTTGCCCCTGCCCCCTCCTCCCTCCTTCTGGCCTTCCATTAATCTAATAATAATTATGCTAGCATCAAAGTATTGAGCGTCTAGGATGTGTCAGTCTTTGTAATAGGCACTTTATGTATTTGTTCTCATTATCATAGCAACCCTACAATGTAAGTGTTTGTCATATCTTCTTTTTGCCAATGAGGAAACTTGCACTCTGAAAAATTAAAACTAATCTAAGGCCTCTTTGGAACTGAGTGGTTGAGTTAGGATTTGAATATAGGTTCTGAACACTTTTACACTGTTGGTAGGAATGTAAATTAGTTCAACCATTGTGGAAGACAGTACGGAGATTCCTCAAGGATGTGGAGTTAGAAATACCACCTGACCCAGCAATCCCATTACTGGGTATATACCCAAAGGAATATAAATCATTCTACTATAAAGACACATGCACATGCTTGTTTATTGCAGCACTATTTACAATAGCAAAAACACAGAACCAACCCAAATGCCCATCAATGATAGACTGGAAAAGGAAAATGTGGTACATATACAAGATGGAATACTATGTAGCCATTAAAACAGAATGAGATCATGTCCTTTGCAGGGACATGGATGAAGCTGGAAGTCATTACCCTCAGCAAACTAACACAGGAACAGAAAACCACACACTACATGTCCTCACTCATAAATGGGAGTTGAACATTGAGAACACACATGGACACAGAGAGGGGAACAACACATACCAGGGCCTGTTGAGGGGTGGGGGTGAGAGAAGGGAACTTAGAGGACAGGACAATAGATGCAGAAAACCACCATGGCACATGTATACCTATGTAACAAACCTGCATGTTCTGCATGTTTCCCATTTTTTAAAGAAGAAATAAACAAAAAAATAGGTTCCAAATTCACACCCTTTTTCCTATTCGATCAATAAATACATGTAAAAGTATACAAATAAATCTTAGTGGTATTTTCTGCGTTGCAGACGTGCCATTTGACAATATTGCTGTGCGTGTACTTGGGAAATGCTCTTCAGCATTCCTTAGGACATTTACAAAAGGTGGTGGCAGGACTGAGGGGTGGAGATAGGACTATTGAGTTGTCTGCTGACTTGATCAGGGAGGGCCAGTGTACTTGGCCACCTGGCTGCACTTATCTCAAATAATCAGGAACTCCAATCCCAAAGAACATTAGCGAATCATCATCAGAAAACAAACAAACAAGTGAGCAGCCAATCATATAGTCTGAGCCTTGTAACTTAAATAAAGGGATGGAAGGTTCATCAGACTCAAAACTCGGCCACCAGAAACAAGTAAAGATGTTTTGTTAGAAGTTCCCCTGAAGTTTTCTTTTGGCTCCTATTGTGCAAAGAAAGGAGAACACTTGGATCCCACAAATTGGGCAAACCATTCCCACATCATAAAGTGAAGGGAAGGAAGACAGCAAGCCTCATAAAGTATATGTTGGGCCGCTGAGGTGCTCCTGGGAGCAGCTCCTGCTGCCACCCTCCTCACTCAGCCAAGTTATCCACATCGCCAACACCAGAGGGCACTCTGCCTTCCAGCAGACAAATGCGTGTGCCTGAGCCCTGAGGTTGGGGATTATGCAGTCCACACACAAGATCTCTACGCAGTCCCAGTGCAGATCACCCCGATTTAGATTTTCTAGTGGGGTACAGGGTGTTATAGCAGACGGGACTTCTTGCTGAGTACAAGAAATAAATGTTTTTCTCCCCAACTATCATGTCAACTTTTTTCCTGAATCTCAATTCCCTATAAGAGGATGAACAGAAACAACTACACGTGGTGAAAACTCAACTCAGGACTCCGTATTTTGATCTTGAAACGGAGAGTCCTATTGTTCCTAGTGTTGACATCTATCCTCAGATAAAACCTCCCTGGCTACTTATTGCCCTGGCCATAGTCCTCTAATCAGGACTGCTAATTAGAAAAAGTGACTAGAGGTTAAAAAAAAAAATGTTTTATTTCATTTAGGCTCTTATAACGCAATATCATAAACTGAGTGGCTTATAAACAAAGAAATTTAATTATCTCAGATCTGGAAGCTGGGAAATCCAAGATTAAGGCCGAGTCACGTCTGATGAGGACCTGCTTTCTGACTCAAAGAAGGTGACTTATTGCTGCATCCTCACATGGTAGAAGAGGAAAGTGGTCTCTCTGGGTTTTCTTTTAGGAGGACTCCAGTGACCTCTCAAAGGTCTCACCTCCAGATACCACCACTTTGGGGAGTTAAGATTTCAACATTTGCATTTGGAAGGAACACAAACATTCAAACAATGGCAGAAAAGAATGAATGAACTTAACAGGATGCTAACTGTATGTTATGCAGGTTACTTTGGTTGGGGGGATGGTTTTGTACATATATCTTCTTAAACTTTACAGTCGGCCAATGAGATCAATGTCACAATCTCATTTTACAGATGATAAAACTGAGGTTCAGGGAGATTAAAGAACATGTCTGGGTACAGCATAGATATGAATAACAGAATGAGAATTCAAATAGAAAAATAATTCCAAAGGCCATGCTTTAGGCTAGAGGTTAGCAAACTATGGCCAATGGGTCAAATGCAGCTTACCACCTGATTTTGTACTAATGTTTTGCTAAAACACTGCTATGGCCATTTGTTTATGTAATTGTCTATGCCTGTTTTTATATCACAACAGTTGAGTTGCATAGTTGTGACAGAGACTCTATGGCCCACAAAGCTTAAAATATTTACCCTGTGGCCTTTTACAGAAGGTTTGCTGAACTCTGCTTTAGGCATATGTGATTTGAGGCACAAAGAAAAGCCCTAACTTAAAACGTTTTTGCAATAATGCCTAAAATTTTACTTCTACTCCTTTGAGATCAGTATCACCCTAGGACCCTATCAAATTTGAGGCATTGAAGCAGAATTGTACATCTGCAACATAATTTATGAATACCTTAAATAGTAATAGGGTTTAGAGCTTGGAGGGGATTGAGGGTCCTGGGAGATTAATTTCAAAACTTCTCATCTGTACAACTGGCAAAGAGAAGGTTCTAAATTTAAAGGACTATATCACTAAGTACTGTGACATGTTTGGGCTCAAGTAACTTTGCTGTAGGACTGAACTTCACTGAGCAAAACATAGTGGGACACTCCTGCCCATTTCATAAGAGTCTCATGGATCCTGGGTTTTCCAGCAGCATTGAGAATTCAGCAGAGCTCTGGGTTCCTGGATCAATGCTATTCCAGGGTCTCCAGATCCACCAGCACTGAAAACATGGTAGTGAACTAGTAGATTTCTTGTTCCACTCACATCTAAGGGGAGTTTCTCAGAGAAGTGGGAACAGATTCATAGCTAAGAATAGCATCTCTGTGCAATTTCCTGGAACTGAGGCTGAGGACTTCCTGCACAGCTAGTGAAGCAGCGAGAAGACAAGGATAATCTAGGAGTACGCTTTAGGAATTATTGGAAATACTTTGAATAGGGAAACTATGAAAACTTACACTTCTAGCTCTTTAAGATTTAGAAACAGGCTCAGTACATTGAAACTAGGTTTTTAATTTTAATCAAACCATATTTGTACTCACAAGCTGACAAAGCTAAAAAGTTTTAACTTCCGTATCAGTCGACTGGAACAATGAGAATTACAGCACCACCACCCCCTCCAGGAGTTAGAAAGTAAATTATTTTCAAGGCACTTGGCATTTTTCTCTATGAGGTGGCTCTGACAGCTAGGTTAAGCATCTTTCCACTCACTATGCATCTATAATAATAGGACCTATAATTCTCTGTTACCCTACCACCACATAGAAACAACTCCAACATGTGTAAGCCAAGCTGTCCTCCCTCCTGCATCTTGTCCCTTTCTTATAGTAGTACAACGGCTACAGCTTTTGTAGCTAATTAGATCTTAATTTTAATCCCAGTCATTATCTTTAATGGTTATGTATGTCAGCTTGAACATTTATTTAGCTCCTCCAAATGGCTATTTCGTATTCTAAAAGATGGGTGATAAAATATCTACATCACAATGAGATGGGGTATGTAAATTGTGTTGTATGGTGTCTTCTGGTTTCTCAGTAACATGTCTTCTGCTCAAAATACCAGAATGAGTCATTGGTCTGATGGTGAAGGAGCCATGCATCCTCCTCTTTCTTTAGACATATGTTCCTTCTGACTACCTTGAACCCATTTCAGTTATTAGGGCTGGGTCAGTGCTGGGAGGGTTCTGTGCCATCTCCCTACTGTTTCTATCTCCTTACCTGTCTGTCTCTTTCACTTCCTGGGTTTCTTCTTTTTTTTTTTTAGAATTTTACAAGGATTTACTCATAAACCAGCAAGTGCACTGTCTACAAAAAGACATCATGATTGATTTCATCAGTCTTAGATTTATACATCAGCAAAAAATGAAATAAAATCATCAATATCAGGCATCAATAGTAGCCTATAAGTGATACCAAGACTCAGGACAGTCGGAAGACTCAGGGCCCCTGTGTTCTCCTCTTTTACATGTGGTTAGCTCCTTGATTATGGTAATGGTGGTTGTAATGACGAGGATGGTGTGGCAACCATTTGTTAAGTATCTGTTATCTATCACATATTGTATTTGCCCTTTACAGAGGGAGTCTTAATCCTCTACAGCTTTATATAATGGCTATGATGTTCATTTTATAAGAGGGCACTGAGGTTGACTTGCCCAACAGCTCATAAATAGCTGAGACAGGATCCAAATTCAGTTCCGACTCTAAAATTTATGCTCCTTCCTCTCTGTAACACTCCTAGATGTAGGCTTACCACATCTTTCTTCTGCTTCATTTGCCCTCCCTTCCTCCTTTATTTCTTCACTCATTTCTTTCCTCAAAAAAAAAAATATATATTTTAAAACCTCATTTTTTCTGTTTCCCTTTCTTCCTAAGAAACACATTTGAGAAATCATCTTTAACAATATCAAATCATTTTTATTGGCGCTCTGCAAAAATGATAGTAGTGTCACACCAGGCACTCTGAAAGGCTGGTATATTATAGAGGAAAACTGCTCAAACTGCAGCTTCATGCTGTGGTGCTGTTCACAACTACTTCTTAATCTGCTACCCTGGGGCTATGAATGACAACCTGTAAAAGTTCTTAGAAAGTTAAAGCTAGGAGAGAAAAAGAGGTCTAGATTCACATTCACTTATTTAACCAATGTATATTATACTTGAACTATCCTTGAGACTGTACTAGGCACTGGGGATAAAATGGTAATCAAGCCTTGGTATCTGCCCTCATGGTGCATATAATCTAGTGTGAAAATACAAAGAAGTGGCTGGGCACGGTGGCTCACACCTGTAACCTCAGCACTTTGGGAGGCCAAGGCGGGCAGATCACAAGGTCAAGAGATCAAGACCATCCTAGCCAACATGGTGAAACCCTGTCTCTATTAAAAATACAAAAATTAGCTGGGCATGGTGGCATGTGTGTGTAGTCCCAGCTACTTGGGAGGCTGAGACAGGAGAATTGGTTGAACCCTGGAGGCGAAGATTGTAGTTAACCGAGATCACGTGCCACTGCACTCCAGCCTGGCAATAGAGCGAGACTTCATCCAAAAAGAAAAAGAAAATATAAACCAGTTAACTGGTAATTAAAAAATACTAGATTGAGTGTTAAGATAGATTCGTGGAGGGAGGGTGCTATGAGAGAAAAGGAAACATCTCAGACATAGAACTTGGGTCAATGTCACAATCTCTTAGGATGACATTTAAACTGAGATACGAAGGATAAGTTTATATTAGTCAGGTATACTGGATAGCTTCCTTCTAGTTGCCCCATGTTCTTGTCATTTGCTGAATAACAAACTAACTCAGGAGAAACTGGGAGATGGAATAGGGCTCTCCACTCATGAAAATAAGCTGATAACTATGGACTGTAAGAGTCTGGGGGCTCAAGGAGGTTGGAGAACACACACACTGTCTCCACACACCAGGAACTGAGTTAAACCGTCTTCCAGCATAGTCACAGAATTGCAGTGTTTCCACTACCATCACGGACTGAAAGTCCCAGGCCACCATTATAAATCTTGGTTTTAGTCTGGTGCATAAGAAACCAAATGGAGGGTAACATAAACTTGATATATGGGGAGGAGTGATGACATAGAGAAATAACAAATCAAAGCCCACATAATGTTCAATTTAAATGAATCCAAAATACAGAATTCAAAAGAAATATGAAGTTAGATAACATTAAAAGGGGAAGTCTCTCTGCCCCCACAAAATGAACTATATATTCATGAATTTACTCTGGAAATATATAAAGACATTTGACAAAGAATTATACTATGCTTAAGATGCTCAAAGAGATAAATGAAGAAGTAAAAACTATTAACATTTACAAATTTAAGAAGTACAAGTGGATATAAAAGAAAAACAATCAGAAATCTTAGAAATAATGCATGTAGTCAATGATTTTAAAAAGCCAACAAATGCAATAAATTACAGATTGACACGGTCAAAGAATTCGTGAAATAGAAAATAGCACTGAGAAATTCATCCAGAGACAGTACAAAGACACAAGGAAATAAAGTATAAAAGAGTAATTAAAAGATAGGAAGGAGAGTTTGGGAGACTGTAACATATATCGACCAGAGTTCTAGCAGGAAATAATTATTTTATACACACACACACACACACACACACTGTTTTATACATATGCACACATGCATATATATATGAGAGAATTTTCCAAAATTGAAGAATCTTAAGGTCTCAGATTTAAAGTATGCTTTAAGTGACAAGAAGAATAAAATAAATCTATATCTGAGCCCATTATAGTAAAATACAGATCATCGAGAGTAAAAAGAAAATCTTAGAAGTTATTGGAGAGGTTTTAGTTGACCCTAGCATAAAAGCAGCTTCCTGAATCCTAAACTCCATACATTTGACCAAAATGTCTTGAGTTCAACAAGAAAAATTCAAACAAAACCAACATAAACCACCTCTTCAAAATTACTAGAAGATTGGTAACACCACAAACTTGTAAGTAGGGGGAAAAGAACATCAAATTCTAAAGGAGCTCCCACGGCCACTGCAACCTTGTAGGTTTAGAGGGAGACAAGTTGCCTTTGGGATCTCCAGGGTAAAAAAGAGAGGGGTGCATAAGATTTAACATAAACCCAAATAAAAGTAACTACCAGAAAGAGAACATGCAAAGTCTAAGACTTGGTGGTTTATACTACTGGAAACAGAGAAGAAGCTTGTAAGTGAGTGAAACCAGAAGTTCTACTGATATCTCTAAAAAGCATTTTGGGGGAAGAAGATAGAAAAATACAGTTAACCCTCCCAAAGATGTGGCATTAAAGCAACATACGAAAATGGGAAGAAAAAAGTTAAGGATCCTGCAGAAACAAAGGGAAATACAAGTTACACCAACTCCTACTCTAATATCTTTACCAACAAAATGATTATCCATTAAAGAAACTGCACTTAACTATTCTAGCACAAGAAAGTCGTCTTCGATAATGAGCCCTGTCACTGAATTGCCTCAGAATGTGAAAACACAAGAACGTGGACAAAGTCTATATAGAGCAACTGCAAAAAAAAAAAAAAAAAAAAAAAGTGAGACTTCAAATTCCTACATTTCAGCTGATGATAAACTCCCTCAAGAAAAGTAATCATGAGATAAAACTGGAATGCAATATTGAAAATTTAATTTCCTCAATCATTTGTAGATATTAAAATACCTAAAGTCTGAAATTTAAAAATGAAAAATAAAAGCAAAACTGGAAAAATACACTAAATAGTGATTGAACTTCAGAAAGAAATCAAAGAAAAACACAAAATCTCAAAAATGAAGAAAAAAATTATAAAATGTCTAAGAAAAATAAAATCAAGAGTCATTGAATACAGATGAAAAGAACAATAAAGAATGAACATGAGAAAACGGAGTAAAAAGAGAGAGAAAATGGTTGAAAAGGAAAGCAAAGAAAATCAAACATATGTATAATTGAAGTCACTGAAAGGACACTCTTCCCTCTATATATAATATATACAAATGTATATATATATTATATACATTATATATAATACATATATAGTGTGTGTGTGTGTTTGTGTAATATCAGAAACTTTTCCAGAAATGAGAGAAAAAGAACATCTACATACAGAAAGTGTTCACCTTGTATCTGGGAAAATTGACCTGGAACGATCAGCTCTGAGACTGATTCTAATAAAACTGAAGACTTAACTAATTATGATAAAGATAACAAAATTACACAGGTATCAAACTTCTCAAGCAGAAACCTACAAAGGAAAACAAGAGTTAGTAATTTCAACAATCTCTAAGAGAGAAAGCAGGAGCCAAGGACTGTATATGAAACTAAGCTCTCCTGCAAGCAGCAAAGCTACAGAAAGACAATTATAAATGTGCAAGAATTCAGGAAATGCTCCTTTTAGAAATGCTTTTCTTAGAAGCATTTCCTAAAGAATCTACTAGAGCACAAGCTCCATGCAATCAAGAGATGACTGGGAAAATTTAGCCAAGGGACTAACAGTGAGAGATTAATACATTTAATCAAAGATTCAAGACTAAAACAAAGGTGGGCCATGAATGAGAAAATAGTATGTAAACATTCTATGTTTTGATAAAGTGTAAAAATGCAACTGACTATGAGAAAGAGAAAATTAAAATGGAATAATTGATCATTTAATAGGAAATAGGAGTCAAATGGTATCATTTAAAACCAACATACAAGATAGTGAAAAGTTAAGTAGGTAAACAAAGGGCACCATAAAATGTATAGACACAAAACTAATGATTACATTAAAAATACAAACCTTTGTAAATACTAAAAGATATTTATTCAAAGAACAAAGAGTGACATACAAAGACTCTGTTGCATAAAGTAATATGACAGTGTTGAGACCAAATATATTGGTCACATCAACAAATGTAACTAGGCTTAATTTGACCTTTCTTTTCTTTTTTGGAGACAAGGTCTCACACTATCTCCCAGGCTGGGGTGCAGTGGCACCATCACTACTCACTGTTGCCTTGATCTCCCAGGCTCAAGCAATCCTCCTACTTCAGCCTCCTAAGGAGCTAGGATTACACATCATCATGCCTGGCTAATTTTATTGTTGTTTTTGTAGACACCGGGTTTCACTATGTTGCCCAGGCTGGTCTCAAATTCCTGGGCTCAAGCTATCCTCTCACCTCAGCCTACCAAAGTGCTGGGATTACAAGTGTGAGCCACTGCACCTAGCCTCAGTTTACTATTAAAAGAAAATGATTTCAAATTGACTCAAAAGTAAAGCCCAACTCTGTGCCATACAAGAGAACATCTAAAATAATTTAACTCAAAGAGGTTTAAAATAAATCAATAGAAAAAGAGATTGAAGAGTAACAAGAAAAAAGAGCAGAGTGGCAATCCTAATATCAAAGTAGAATTCAATATAAAAACATAAATAAGACAAAGCATATTTTATAACATTAAAAGCCAAAATTTACAATTATACATATACATATATATATAATCACAGACATATATATATATATATATATCTCACAGCAACTACCTATATAAAGCAAAACTAGAGGAGATGCAAAAGAGGTAGAAAAAAATGCAGAATAATCAGAGACTTTAACACGTTCTCAGTACGTTTGAGTTTACAGTATTTAGGTAGTTTTTGCAGGCTGAAAGAACGTAATCAATAGTGTAGATCTTAATAATACATATATAACAACTCACCACGATAATAAAGAATATAACTTCTCAAGAACAGGTAGCATTCATAATAATTGATCATACACTCTTTTGCAAAGACAATGTTGGTAACTTTCATCAAATAGAAAAATTACAAAAATACTCTCTGATCACAGTGCAATTTAAATTCTTTCAGAAATTTAAATTGACACCAAAATCCAAAATATGCTTTCACCAGAGGAAAAAAAAAATTCAATTGAACACTTTTTGAGTAAATGGAAGAATACAAACAGGAATTACAGGATTTCTATAAAAATAATGCTAATAAAAATACTATATATCAGAATCAATGAGATATATTTATAGATGATGATTAGAGTAAAATTCTTAGCTTTGAAAACTTATATCAATAAATCTAAACATGAAAATAAATTAAATACCCAGCTCAGAAATTAGGACAGGACAACAAAGAAAACTAAAGGAAAGCACAAGAAAGAAATAATGAAGGTAAAAATGAAAGTTATTTATGAGGTAGAGAAAAAACCAAATTCATAACTAAAAATTCTAGTTTTTTAAAATATATAAATAGACAAATGGCTAGCCAATTTAATGAAAAAAAGGAGAGAAAATATAGAAATACAGAATGAGAAATGACAAGGGATAAATACTAATACAGAGGAAGATTTTAAATCACAAAATTAATTTGCATACATGTATGTAAAAAATTAGAAAGTTAGACAAAATGCATAATTTTCTATGAATATTTAATTTACCAAATTTACTTGAGTAGAAATAGAAAGATTAAATGATCTATTTCTGAGGAAGAAATGGCAAAAACTATGAAGGAACTATCCAACAAAAAAGCACAAGTCCAGGTGGTTTCACAAGGGAAATGTTACTAAAACTTTAGCAGTCACCAGATAAGCCTGATGGTACATCACTTGTCTCTGAGAATAGAAAATGGAAGAGAATTTTCAGATCCCTTTAATAAAGCAAGTATAATATTTATATCTAAACCTGATAAAAATAGCACCAAAAAAGAAAACTACAGACTAATGTAACATAGGATTACTGATGCACAAATCCCAAATAAAATATTTTCAAGTAAACTTCAACAGCACATTTTGAATACACCATGACCAAGCAGGATTTATGTTAGGAATGCAGGAATTGTGCATTATTAAGAAACTGATTAAAAGAATTCAACAGATTAATAGGTTTAAAAAGAAAAATTTTATAATTATCTTCAATTATATTTAAAAGACATTTAACAAAGTCAAGCACCTATCTTAACAAAAATAGTTAAGATTACAGGAATAGATATCATTTTCTTATCTTGATAAAATATATACAGAGATACCTCAGTCCTAAAGCTAACATCTTGCTTAATGGAGAAATATTAGAGATGTTCTAACAAGAGTGAGGAACAAGGCTAGGATGATCCTTACCCCTATTACATTTAATATATTGGGGATACTAGCCCATAAAATTAGAAAAGAGCAAAAAGTTAAAGTCATAAGAATTGGAAAATAAGTAAAACTATTGCTGTTTGCAGATAGAATTATGACATGCCTGAAAACCCTTAGAGAATATGATAAACTAATTTGACAAATTTTTTTAAATCAATAAATGTGCTATAAAATTAACATCTAAAAATTAATAGCCTCCATATGCACAAATAATAATCAAGCATATGTTATACAACGGAAAAGAATGCCCTATTTATAAAAGCAAATGTATAAAATGAAATAAACTTAGAAATATAGAAAGCCTATGTGAAGAAAACTTTTTTTTTAGAAAAAGGCAAAAAGTACATTTGAACATATGGGAAGATATTATTTATTTGGCTATAGGAAAACTGGTTTGGACTGAGTGTGTGGTGTCCCCCCCAAATTGTATGTTGACACCCTAATTACCAATGTGGAGGAGAGGTCTTTGGGAGGTGGTTAGGTTTAGAGGAGGTCAGGAGTCCTCTGATGAGTAGGTCCTTACAAAAAGAGAAAGAGACATAAGATCTCCCTCTGTCCTTGCATGAGGAAAAGGCCATGTGAGAAAATAGCCCAGAAGCATGCCTTCCCCAAGAACCTGACCACGCTGGCACCCATATGTTGAACTTCCAGCCTCCAAAACATGAGGAATAAATGCTTGTTGTTTAAGACATTCTATGTCAATTTGTTATAGCAGCCCAAACTAAGATAGTATCTCAGTTGAGCAATCCCAGCTGATGGCACATGGAATAGAAGCAACCCTTCCCACAAAGCCCTGCCCAAATTGCAGATTTGTGCCCAGATCTTGATTTCTAAAAACCATTCCCCACCAGGGGAAATGGCCGATTTCTGGGCTGGGGCAAACTAAGTAAACATGAGCCTAAAATATATTGTTATGCCAGAAAATAAAGGAACACTAAAAAATATAAAAGCAGAAATATAAGGGTACATGAGTCACCTGGAAAAAGCTCCAACTGACTAAATGTGGGGGATTTGATCATTGAAATAAATAAAGATAGCAATAGATTACAACCTATTAATAAAATTGAACTCATTAATCCACACTGTAAATAAGCAAGCAAATAAATACATTAAGAAAAGAGAAAATTCATTCCTATAATAGAATGCTGACTTATAAAAATATAGGGAAAAAGCATGAATTTTGAAAACCACCTTTTTGTAATCATCATAGTAAGAATTGATCCAGGCTAGAATCATCATAGATGTTAAATCTAGGGAACAGAAGAGTTTGATCGTAAGAAGTTACATCCCAAAGAATCTCCCCACATCAAATGATTAAGTACAGTAGGAAAAATAATAATTATATTGTGGAGAAACTGAACAATGCCTAAATCAAATGATCAAAATTAACATCATCTATAAAAGAGAAACAGACATGATGTCACTTCATGATATCTTGACAATAACATAATATCATTTATCTAGTAGTGCTTTCAAAAGTTAAAACCCTGATTCTAAACATGAAGAAATGTTAGAAAAATCACATTTAGGGATATATTATTAAATAAACAGCCCGTATTTTTTTTTAATGCCAATGGTAGGAAAGACAATGAAAAGCCAAGAAATTATCTCAGATTAAAGACTAAAAGTCATGATAACTAAAATCAATACCTGATTCTAAACTGGATCTTCCAAGAGAAAAACCAAAATTGCTTCCTATAAAAAAAAGCAGTGGGAAAATCAACAAAAGTGGAATAGGAATTGTAGATCAAAGTAATCGAAGTTAAATCTCCTGAATGTAATGGTAAAGGTCATTTCTGATGAGCAGAATATAAGACCGGATCTCTATTCTCAAAGACTCTCTATTCTAATTGAGAAACAGAAACTGCCACATGTAACAATCAAAGAGCAATACAAAAATTGGTGGCAAATTATGACAACAGAAAGTGATTAAGTGAACCAGTGATTTAAGAAGCCTTCACAGAAGAGATGACATATTAACGCTACCTGGAAGGAGGGGTTGGTTTGAGGTAATCAGCGAAGGACAGGCTATCCTTTGTAGACATAATACCAGTATCAGCTAAGGCCAGGAGGTGAGAATAAATACAGCTCATAAAGTGTGAGAGAGATTTGGGGTAGACAGCCAGTGATGGGGAACGATGGGAAAAATCATTCAATATGTAAATGGAAAGGACCACAAACTTCAAATACATCTGAGTTTGGTTAGAAGAATTTAGATTGTGCAAACACATGGGTTTTATTTTGTTTTTTTTTTTAAACTTGGGAAGCTTTAAATACTTTGCCCAAATGTTTTTCTCCTGAGAGTAAGTCCTGTCTTACGAAGGAGACCTCTATCTACTGCTGCCCATAAAACTTTCTGTGATGATGGAAACATTCTAAATCTACACTATCTAATACAGTGGCCTCATGTAGCTAGTGTGGCTGAGGAATTGAACTGAACGTATAACTACACTTAAATTTAACTAACAAATCTAAATAGCAACAGGTGACCACTGGCCACCATACTGGACACCACAGTTCTGTACCAAAGAATTCTCACAGCAGGCATGAATGATATAGACATATAGATGTATGCCCTCCTTTCCCACTTGACCTCTCACATGTTGACATACCATCAGCACTCTCCTCCAACCCTTGTTTTTGGAAAGGTAGCAGAACATTACATAAGGTACAACAGTATCAGAAAGCTTAGAAAATAACTAGGTCAGCGTTTCTCATTTCTGAAACGTAAAAGTCACTCTGAGAGATCATGAAGGTTGAAGCGTTCTTGAACGCTAAACAAATATTTAGAATTTTTTGGCTTTTTTCCTTCTTTTCTTAAGCTCAGCCTTTTGCCTGCTGTAATGAAGTCTGCAGCTCAAGTGATCAAAACCTTGAAGCAGTCTTCACAATGACCTCCCACTAAGGCTCCTACAGGAAGGACATGGAGGCGTCATAAGGCTGGGAGCTCTTTTCACTGTGATCTCAGCTCCTTGAACCCCATGGGAGAGACGCAAATTAAGCTACCAGTCTAAAAATTCAGCTCCCAACATTTTGGCACATTTAGGCTTTTCCTTGGGTATAAAAATCCTTCAGGCCCTTATGCTCAAGAATGTATATTTTCTCTCCTAAAAATAAGTGAGCAGCAGGTGCCATACCAAACAAGTCTTAAATGATTTAAGCTGCAGTTGGGAAGGTTCCATAATGTAATTAATTCCAGTTACTGCTCATTTGGAGCTGGGGGAGGCTTCTGATCTAGCTGCATGAATTTCAGATCATTTCTATTGGACAGTTACAATTTTGTTATCAGTCTTTCCAAGTTGAACTTCTAGTCCATTTGGAGTAATGAGCATGCACAAGCACACACACATCCCTATCAAAGGTCAACATCCATCAATGCTGGTAAGAATAGGCAATATGCAATATTTAAGGGTTACTTCTAATTCCTTTCTAGAATTCCTTATGACATTTTATGCCTTGGCTCTATTTTATCACTGCTAGGAAAATGCCATAAATAATTGGCTTGGGATGGGCAAGGGAATGTGCTCAGTCTCTCTTCTGATTATAAAATAATGTGGAGTGTTTTGTAAAAGAGGCATAGCAAACTTCTTCCTGTGTGTTTCGATAAAATTCAGTTCCAAATAGTTTATTCTCTTTTTTCCCGTAAAAACTTGCCAAATATTCCATGTTGTTTTGGCAAATCAGCATTACTACACTTAAAAATATTTAAATCTCCACAAAGGATGACCAAGAAGGGTTAGAAAATCACAGGTCAAACAAAATTTTTAGTTGTTTTTGAAAGCATGCCCATGTTAGTCTTGACTATGTATGTATAGAGCTATGTCTATAACATTATGCAAACAACATGTAAGAGGGCATGAAACAGGAGGCTTTTCATGATAAGGCGAGAAAGGTCAGTTGCTGCAACCTAGAGAAGGCTGAAGATGTAGCCTCATAGTCTTGGATGACACCCGCAGTTCTCATGGACAGTAAGCATGTTACATTGAAAGAAAAGACCCAATGGGGCACTCTGTTAATGAGCACACATTCCCATATGAACTTGCAAAGAGTAACAAAGGGGATAGAGACCAATGGAGCCTTATAGAGGTAAGATAACATGAAATGCTTCTGTTTCTTTGTACCACAGATCCTAGGCAGGTGGTATTAAGCCAGTTTATTTACAGATCAAGTCTGTTCCCATATAGTCTCTTCTCAAATGCTTTTCTCTCTACCCCACATCTAAAGTGATTAGCTCTCTGATGAGTTTGTATGGATATTTCAATTCCAAAAGTAAAGCCAAAGAATCTCATGATTTGGTATCAAGTGAACATTTTAAATCTCATGAGTTATATTATATGCAAACAAAAAAGAGTTTTATCATTCCCCTCCTCTAAAGCAGTAGTGGTGCCCAATGCTGGAAAACACAAGGTGCTTTTTTTTTCAACAGACGTTCCCTCTTTCTGTCAAAGCCATGAAAAATTAATGCCATATAGAATTGAACAAAGAATATATAAACAAACCAAAATACAATCAACATCATTTGAAATCAGGAAATGAGAGTCATTGTTCAGTTATAGTGGATTGCATTATTTCTCCCAATTCGTCACTTCCCCAGGATCTACATCCTTTGCCACTTGACTTTCCAGTTGCTACCACTAAAGGGACAAAGTGTATTTCCCCTACCCCTGACTTTGAATTGGGACACGTGAAATGCTTTAGCCAATACAATGAAGCAGAAATGACTCTGTGAGTTCCAAGTCTACACCTTAAGAAGCCTGCGTACTTCCACTTGTCCTTTTATTCCTCCAGCATTGGCATGAGCAGAACATTCTCCAGCTTGCTCACAGGTCCTAAGCGTGTGCTGAGCCATGTGGAGTAGAGCTGCACCAGTCACCACAGAGTGAAGCAGAGCATCTTCGGCCAATCTGGAGACCTGTAGTCATTAAAGCCACTCAGCTGAACCAAGACCAGATCTGTGAAAACCCAGGAGAACTGCTGATATGTGAGTGATTCCAAGGGATTGTTGTTTCAGGCTCTGTCTTTTGCGAAGATCTGTTCTGCAGCATTCTTGTTGTAATAGCATTCTAATATCAGCCTCCACCGGATTCTTATAGCAAACACTACTTTGGACTACTGCATACAAATAGGAAACAGGTTTCTATCGATCTCAGAAATCTCTACACCTCTCTTTCCACCTGCTACCATCTCCCAATGAGGCCATTCCCCTTCCTCCAGATCAAACATGAGAATCTCGCCTTCTCTTTACCCATACTGTAACTCAAACTTAACTCCCTGATGGGTTAGATTTTCCTGTACTTGTATTTGACACCTTGTTTACTTTCTCTAAGCCTTAGTTGCTTATTTGGTAAGTGGGGCTAACTACAATAAACTCTCATGATTGTTATATTAAGTGAGATAATGCATGTAAACTACCTAGTTATAATAGGAACACAGAACTCAAAAACCAATAACCACGATGTTCTGACCCTTGAAAATCACTCTCTTTTTAATGAGTGGCTGAAACCCAGAGAAAATATTTTACCCTAATAAGATCATTTACAAATAGTTAAGACAAAAATAATTACCAACTAATCCCAACATTTAAATAAACAATACTTAATGTGTGACTTGAAAAAATTACTTTGAAAATATGTTGTTTTTGTTTTTGTTTTTGTTATCTCTTCTAAGTAATTCTAAAGTTCAGAGAATTCTTAAATTACCTGCAAAATGTCCTCATCTCTTTGGAGGTGTTTTAGTCTGATTAGCCTGAAAATTTGAGACTCGAATGATCAATTAACATTTTAGGCATTCACTGAACCAATATTCAGGGATCACCTATAATACACCAGTCTCCAAGCTAGCCGGTGCTTGAGATTAAGGGGGCATAAGATAATTCCTTCTCCCTGGCAAATTATGAAATAAAAACTTTGGGAAGTTGGTGCATTGATATAGTAACAACCACCCAGCGTGGCATGTGCTGAGTCAATTATGAGTGAAGCTGACATTAACTAGAGTAGAAAACGAGGTAGAAAATAGGTGGAATACTTGAATTGGTATTATTTAAGGAGAGATTAACAAAAGTACTGTGTGCACAGAGGAGAGCAGAGTATATGGAGATGGCAAAGAGAATTCAGTAGTGTAGGGGTAGTAACAGTGGAGCACTATCACCACCTCATGCCTGAAGGGGTAAGCGAAGAAAGCATTTACCAAATCCAGGAGCGAGAGGGCTGTGTGAAGAGGACCATCTGACAGGAACTGTGATTTGATGGAGGAATCCAGCCAGGCAAAGGGCAAGGGAGCTTGTTGATGTAATCCATACTTGTCAGCCTCCCAGGACAGAAAGCAAGGTCGAGAGAGGATCTCTTGAGCATATACTATATCTAA
This sequence comes from Rhinopithecus roxellana, assembly GCF_007565055.1. NCBI lineage: Eukaryota > Metazoa > Chordata > Mammalia > Primates > Cercopithecidae > Rhinopithecus > Rhinopithecus roxellana. The sequence continues at coordinate 58,968,085 of NC_044564.1, read as the reverse complement.
GTAAGAGCAAGCGTAGTACTCTATCTAACATGCTAGGTCACAGGAACCAACACCCAAAAGGATACTTTCTTAGCATATTGATAGAGACATCCTTGTGAGTACAATGGTAGCCATTGTCAGTGAAAGGTTACTCCACCTGGACTCTGCCAGGCATTTGGAATTTGAATCATGTTAGAATAGCCCCTGGGAAACTCTCCTACAAATCCAGAGGGCATTAGAAAAGATGAGCCTCGGATGAGACTATAGTAGGCTGGAACGTAAACTATAAATGAGGAATTCGGGGCTCTTTCCATATCTTTCCTCCAGGGGAAGAACACAGGTAAATAGCCCTCCAAATTATCTCCACTTTAGCCCTGCTTGTTTATGGTCAGAAAAGGTTCTGCCAAAACACTCCATAAAAGAAAGAACTGAGACGATAAGAGATTATTTATTTTAGCTAGGCTGCTATGTAAAGTTTTAATCATCATCAAACTGGACTATTTTCATGCTAGTTAAAATAGTTGGCACAGGATATTTTTCATGACCCTATTGTACTAAATCTTTACTCTTAGATTCTCCTGGTGGAAATTGAAGTCCACTATATCCAATGGGACTCTATACTTCCCGTCAACATAATTGTGGATGATGGTACCACTTATAATAGAAATAGCAATCATCTTCCATACTATAAATTACTGGTTTGGGTTCAACAGAGCACTGAAGAGAAAGTGATATTTTGGCATTTTCAGTTTCTTGTTTGCAAAATGCACTAGCCTGCATACATACATAGTTGTTTTCCAATTCAAAATGAGGCTTTTGTTTTGGTTCTCTGTAAGGATTCCACCCTTCCTGCAATCTCCAAATGATTTTTTTTTTTTTTTTTTTGCCATTATTTTCTTAGCATCATCAGTGGATGAGAATGCAAACAAAATTTCAAGTCCTCCCTGGCATCTCTGATTCTCTGAGGGTTCTATTTATAATATCATAATAGGGATTGATTGTACTATAGGATAAACAACCTTCAGCTTACGTAGTAATGTTTTCAACATCACATTTTCCATTCGCACATGTTCTCAATAAGTAACTCATCAACCAAGTCTTATTTTCTGTGATCTTTAATGCTCGCCTTAGGGCCTCTTCTTTTTCCTAATATTGCAAGATAGTAGCAAATAATTCCATAGTTAAGATTTCAAAGGCACAATATTATAGCCTTCTTATCTGTATTACCCATAATGAAAAACCATATTGCAGCCACAGTTTTCCAAAGCACTGTCTTATAATTAAATAGCACGCTCTTTGGAAATCTGGCTTCTGCTTTTTTCTTCTTTTTATCTTCTGCTTAAAAATCTTTTGATGGCATCTAGTCTCTTTCAGGATAAATGCCAACCTCCTTGGTACTATATCTATACATTCCACAAATATTTATTGAGCATCCTATCACAGGTACTGTTATAGATGCGAAAGGTGTTTTAAATATCAACCACACTGAGGTGCTTGGCTGTCTCCCACATTCTACCCTTTCTAGAGCCTGATTTTGCCTGTGTTGCAGCCCAGAGCACACTTCTAATCACCACCCCCCACCCCAACCCATTTTCCCACAAATTCCTACTTCTTGACTTTGCTAAGCAACACCTTCTGTGAGAGTCCTCTTCAACTCCCTTCACTATAGTTTTTCCATGATGCTGGCTGAGACTGTGGGCATTCCTGTCTGCCCCCCCAGTCTGTGAGTTCCATGTGAGAAAAGTTGGAATTTTGTTGATCCTAGGGACCTAGCATGGTGTACATGCCCGGAGATTTGCTAAATGAATGCAAACCTAACCAGTGGAGAACAAAGTTACTAGTTGAAACCTTGAGAAGAAATTTTCCCACCCACAATTAAGAATTACCCAGCTGGAACTAAAAGCCATCATTGAGACCACCAGTTATTCAGAAACTTTTCAGCACCAGGTAGGAGGCTGATCGGCTAGGGGATGGCAAACCCTAGCATGCATATTACATGTTCCACATCTGCCCCATCCCCAACACAGCACAGCAGAGTTGCTATGCCTTTTGGGAAGCTGCTCTGCAGAGCAGCACATCCTCAAAGACAGGAGATAAGCCTCGGGAGCTCAGGCAGATCTGCCTGCCCTGAGTACATGCCCGATTGTTGGAAATAGGGTAATTGTCTAACCACATTGTAATTTTCTCCAAGGAAAGATGTTGTATGTAACCTCTATTTCCCCTTTCCCCAACCCTTTGCCTTGCACGGAACTGAATGCAACATATGCTTAATAGTACTCTTTCGGCCAGGTGTGATGACTCATGCCTGTAATCCCAGCACTTTGGGAGGCCAAGGAGGGCAGATCACGAGGTCAGGAGTTTGAGACCAGCCTGGCCAATATGGTAAAACCCCGACTCTACTAAAAGTACAAAAATTAGCTGGGCATGGTGGCGTGTGCCTGTAGTCCTAGCTACTCGGGAGGCTGAGGCAGGAGAATTGCTTGAACCTGGGAGGTAGAGGTTGCAGTGAGACAAGACTGGGGCCACAGCACTCCAGTGGTGACAGAGTGAGACTTTTGTCTCAAGAACAAGGAAGGAAGGAAGGAAGGAAGGAAGGAAGGAAGGAAGGAAGGAAGGAAGGAAGGAGAGAAGGGAAGGGAAGGGAAAGGAAGGGAAAGGAAGGGAAAGGAAGGGAAGGGAAGGGAAGGGAAGGGAAGGAAGGGAAGGGAAGGGAAGGGAAGAGAAGAGAGAAGAGAAGAGAAGAGAAGAGAAGAGAAGAGAAGAGAAGAGAAGAGAAGAGAAGGGAAGAGAAGGGAAGAGAAGGGAAGGAAGGGAAGGGAAGGGAAGGGAAGGGAAGGGAAGGGAAGGGAAGGGAAGGGAAGGGAAGGGAAGGGAAGGGAAGGGAAGGGAAGGGAAGGGAAGGGAAGGGAAGGGAAGGGAGGGAAGGGAAGGGAAGGGAAGGGAAGGGAAGGGAAGGGAAGGGAAGGGAAGGGAAGGGAAGGGAAGGGAAGGGAAGGAAGGGAAGGAAGGGAAGGGAAGGGAAGGGAAGGGAAGGGAAGGGAAGGAAGGGAAGGGAAGGGAAGGGAAGGGAAGGGAAGGGAAGGGAAGGGAAGGGAAGGGAAGGGAAGGGAAGGGAAGGGAAGGGAAGAGAAGAGAAGAGAAGAGAAGAGAAGAGAAGAGAAGAGAAGAGAAGAGAAGAGAAGAGCTTTCAAGGAAGAATATATTTCTGGAAAAAAAGGAGGATGAGACTGCATTAGTTAGTGAACCCCAGCTGCTGTAACAAGTATATCCCAAATAAATATCTCCTTACAGCAGAGTTTTCTCTCTCGCTGTGTAATAACCCATTGCAAATGTACTTCCCAGACATTGCTTTGCTCTGGGTAATTGTTTAGAGACCCTGGCTTCCATCTTGTGGCACCACAGACAGAGACTAGAGCATCTTCTTCATCTATCCAGTTGAGAGGGAAAGAAAACCTGAAGGCAGCACACTGACTGCTTAAAAATCTTGGCCAAGAATGGCACACATCATTTCTGTTCCCATTGCGTGGGTTAGAACTAGTCACATGGCCATACCCAGAAACAAGCAGCTGGGAAGGGCAGGCCTAGCTGAGCAGCCTCTATCCTAGTAACAACTCTGGAAAAGGGAACCCCAATTTTGGTGTTCAGCTCCTCTTTCCTGACATAGAAATTCTTTATTTAAGAAGTGATAATAAAATTATCCAATTTCTCCAAAAATGAAGCTATGATCATAAAATACAAACTTCTGTCTTATCCATTACTTCTATATAACCCACTTCTTTTGCTAGGATTACTGCCTAATTTCTAAGAATCTCCATCAAGAGTCAGATCTTTGAGTTCAGAGGTCTTTCTTCTTGAAGAATGTTCTGGATAAGATACAGCAATTCTCAGACTTTGTTCTGCAAAACATTTGTCTCTTCTGTGGAAACTTTTCCTAGCAATTAAATTTGGGAAACCCACCATATTATACTTCCCTCTTTAAGGGTAATAATGCATATTAGCATATATTACAAATACAAAACACTCCTCAAACTTACCTAACCACTAAGTTTATGTTATGAAGGACATCTGTGAATCACAAAATGCTATAGAAGAGAGAAAACATAATAATAAGAATTAGCATATATTTAAACCTCTTACGTGTTAGATACCATGCTATCTAGTTAAATACCACCAACCTGTGAGGTAAGAATCATTTCTCCCTTTAAGAGAAGAAAATTGGTTCAAAGAGGTTAAGTATAAAAGTTCCACTATTAAAATGTAATTTATTTGGGTCACTGAGAAAAATGACTAAGAGATCGTGTATTTCAGTTCTTTTAGGGATGTCATCTATGAAAATGACAAAAATGATGTTGTCAGCAACCCCAGCTTAATGCCAAATGCATGGTAGGAGTTCATCCAAAGCTTTGCAAGACCAGTCCAGCAAAACTTGCAGGAAACGCTCTATTTGCTTTCTAATCGGGCTTTACTGATATGTGTATTCAGTAGTGAGAATGAAAGAAAAACAGAGGGAGGTCCGGGGCTCCGAATACAGAATTTCCCATAGAAGTTTCTCCCTCTGGGTCCAATAAGTTCCAGTTCCCAAGAAGTGCTGGGACTGCATGGGGGCTACATTTTTACCAAAAGCCTTGCTGAAGGTAACACCTCATTAAGCTATACAGGCCCACTCTTAAAGAGCTTAGCTATTCACTTAGGGAACCCAAAGAGCGGACATTGTGTTCCCATTTACCACCCCTGTCTCCTGGAAATGCCTGAATTTCCTGAAATCACGATTGTGTTATTTCCATCATTGCATTCCTTTTGGGAAAGAAACAGTTTAAAGGATTAAAAAAGCTATTTGATCAGGAATCATATCTCATAACAAATTAAATTACATTAACAATTATTACTTCTATGTATATATTTGTTATCATCTGCCAGATTGCTATGGTAAGAATTCTTTTTTGTTATTTCAATTAATCCTTACTTCCTTTTAAAATGGGCATTTATGATTACTGTTTTACAAGTAAGAAAATTGGGAGAGAGGTCAGAAAACCTGCACAAAGTCACAGAAATCGTGGTAGAACTTTAGCTCTATGATTCCACAATCCAGATGGATGGGAGTCAAAGATCCATGGTTGTAGCAGTTCCCTATACTGTCTGCTCTTCAGGTTTCATATTTTTCATCCCCAAATCACTCTATAATGTTTCCACTTAATTCTTCTGTGATCTACAAAACACATACTTTTAAAGTTATTTACTGTCTTCTAGGAGCAAGCTGTGATTTCAGTAGCTGCCACTAATTAGATAGTAGCAGCTTTCGGCATTATAACATGAAATCTCAGATACTAACTATTATGACATGGAATCTCAATTATTAACCACCCACCTGTAGAAAAGTATGTGGTTCAGTAAAGCAAATGATGTCATTATTATTTCTGCAAAAGTTTAACTCAGTCAAAATGATACATATAGTAGAAACAGGTAGATTCACTCTGAATCTAATGAAGCTTATGTTTCCAAGGCCGTGGGAAGGGTGTTAGCATTTCTTTATTAATAATTTTTGTATTCTTTTTCTTAAAGAGAGTCCTCCAATTGTATAAGCTTCAGAATCCACAAAACTCAAAGGTACCACCGTAGTAGTAAAGAGTATGGGCTGTACGGTTGGTCTGCCCTGGAAGCAAATCCTGGCTGTACAACTTAATACCTGTGTGACCTTGTGTGTGTTACTTAGCCTCTCTGTGCCTCCATTCTGTCTTTTAAAACACGGGGTTATGACAGAGGATCAATCATAGGATTATTGTGTGAATAAAATGATTTATTGCAGTAAAGCAATTAGCAAAAAGCCCATAAAGTGATCAACAAATGTAAACTATTATAGTATTTATTATTTTAATAGCATATGTGGATACTGACAGCCTATTTGAGCAAAATTTAATGAACTGCAATACTTATACACAACTGCTGTTTTGCCAGCTAGAGTGCCACCATTATCTATTACCATTCTCCATTTAAAGAACTGTTTTCACTCAGATCTATTAATAGTATGAAAACATATCTTGAGTGAAACTTCCTGGAATAAACTTATCGTTGATATACTTCATTGTATCAAATAATTTAAACTGAGTTGCTGGCCCTAAGAGTTACTTTGGGATTCATAGCTTTCCTAATAAGTCTCTTCAGCTCTAAGTTATTGATTACCCAAACTAAACACCTATCTTTGTGGTCTAAATGTACATACTAGCCATGATATTTTGGTATATTTTCCTGTTTACTTGGCAGCCTACTAAGCTAACTCACTTGCTCAAAACTTTCTAAGCACAAATAACTGTAATGGTAATCACACTGGTTTAGTATTTTACAATAATTTCATCTAATCTTAATCATAATGCTATACTGTAGTTCAAAAGCAAGTGTCATTATTCCATTCTGCACAAAGAGCTGAACTTCAAGGTGGTTGAATGGCTTGTCCAAGGTAACCCAGTAAGTAAATAGGGAAATAGAAGAAACCAGAATTTCTGAGACTCGAGATTTACATGGAATAAGTTTTTCGAAGTTCTAATCCCTTAGTATAATGCATGTGCTTTTTTTTCCTTTTTTTCCCCTAAACCTGGATTCTCACTAAAGACACATAAATGGAGTAATACTTTTTTTCCTACAAAATACATTAAACACATGATAATTGTACAGAAGAGGTGTCAATAAATGTATGTAATACTCTTCTAGTGATTGCTGTTAATAACTTCAGGCAGTATCACCTCTGGAGAAGGCCTCATTTAATAAGCACCGCTGTCAAGGCCAGTCTTACGCATGGATAAATGTAATGGGGATTGTCTTGTGAACATTATTTGAGGGATTTAGAAAAACTTCCCACCCAAGAGAGATCCTTCTCTAGACTTACTGCTTTGCCAGAGAATCTGCCACTATTCCTTTTTAATTAAAACAGTGCTGACCCAAGGAAGCTTAGTTTTCACATGCAAAATTCCCTGGAAGCTGTTTAAAGGCTACGAAAGACAATTAGGAACAATGTCACAGAGGTAGGCAAATTGGAAGCATAATTAAGAAGATGATGTGGCAACAAAGCAACATTATCAGATTTGGAGTTGGAAGATCTAAAATTTAATCCTACTTTGATTTTTCTACTTTAGTATGCTACCTTCTCAGCTTAATGAACTGATTTTTTTAAAAGCACTACTTTGTGCACTCTCATTCTGACTATTATTCCTGGATTTTTTTAACCTTCAGAATTTTCATTTTTCCTAATCAGGTAATCAATTCTATTAGTGATCTTGAAGAAGGAGTGAATAGCACATTAATGAAATTTTCAGTTGATATTTTTTAGGAGGATGTAGAAACACCATTGAGGATACATAAATAAGGCAGACTGTCTGACAAAGATATACGGAGGTCTAAGATAGGAAGGAAGTGCAAGATATTTCCCTAGGAACCAATAATCTAAAATACTAGCAATCAGATAAAGTGAAATAAACTTGGTCATAAAATCAAGATATACAGGCTGGGAAAATGAAAGCATATTTGCTATCAACAATAAATAAAGAAGTCACAAAACTATTCCATGCCTGGAAGAGTTTAATATTATATAAAGCTACCCCATGAAGCAGGAGCCTGGAAAGAGCCACTAGTAACACAAAGAATGACTTTTGGCCTAAGAGCCAAGAACTGGATATCAGAGAGCTTGGGCTGGTAGAAACAGAAGTGACACTTGTAATTATCATTGTAATAATAGTAAAGCCTTCTGTTTGCATAGCATTTTAAAATTTTAAAAGCTCTTTCACATAGTTTCATTTGATCCTCAAAAGGACACAGTGAGGTGAACAAGAAAGGAATCATAATTCCCATTAGAAGAGAAAATTAGAAGTTCAGCAGGAAAGTAATTTCTACAAAGCTATTCAATTCATGAATCCTGGACCATCATACAATTTCAGAATTCAATGATTCTTTAGTGACATCTAGTCCAATTCCCTCTTTTACATATTAGGAAACTGAGGCTTAGAGAGAGAAAGTGACTTTCTTCAGGAGAATTTAGTTCATTAGCGATAGATAAAGCAAGCACTTGAACCCAAAGCCTAGTCCATCAATCTTTTCAACAAACTGTTGCCTTCTAGATGTTCTTGAAAGGAGAGGATGATTAAAATAATCCAGGTTATGAAATTTGGTAAGAAGAGTCCAGAGCTGCTTTTAGTGTTAGATAAAAAACATTTTCACTAAGGTATTTGCAATAATAACACTTGCAATGGAATAAATGAATGTAGTGAACACTCAGAATCAGAAAGATATAGATCAAATAGGCAGAGGGGCAAAAGTGACACCAGCAATATGGGCATTGATTTATGAAGAGAGTCTGGAAGATTAAAAGTGCTAAATATGCATGACTTGGCTAATAACTAAGGAAAGACAAGGAAGTCTATAAATATCTGAAGGATCCAAATGCTATAGAGGATGCAAAAATATTTTAAAAGCAAGAGGGGAAAGTCAATGCCATTAGGATTAATGAAACTCAATGAAGAAAGGGAAAAATAAAAGTTGAACATAAGGAAATAGTTAAAATGAGATTTCTTTTCTAGATTTGTCTTCCAAGGGCAGAGGTAAAATCTGGCATTTGGGACATTTAAACTCTGATTGGAACAAAATCCGTAAACCAATGACATTGAAGCCATGTCCCATGGATACACAGGGGCTGAGCACATGACCTCAAAGGTGGTTTTTATTTTTATCATCCTGGAACCATACAACATTGTTTGAATTATCATTCATTTTGAAGACCGAGGCTGTGGAGCTTTGTGTAGTAAGAGTAGTGTGAACTCCTCTGTTCAGTGCAGAGCACTAGAGATGAGTTTACAAGCTCAACCAAATGGAGCAAATCAGAATTGACTTTACAAAACTGCCTTGCAAATAAGAGAGATAAATAGGCACAGCTGCTGCATAGCAGAATAGATGTGTATGACCTGCCTTCGCCCACCTGCCTGTTCCCATATGAAGAACTGGGTAGGACTATCTCTTGCACCAGCAAAGGACATATAAGAAGCACGCAGGCTGATGCAAAGGTCGGATCCTATACTTTTCTCCTTGTTGCTGGTATTTTACATATGTTAGCCTTGGTTCCAGGTTTATAGCTTTGCCATGCCTCTCAGTATCTGAGATGCCTTTCTGGGCTGGGCCTACCTTGTCTTGTTCTCAACACCCATGCCCTTCTGAATTCTGTTTCTTTGGTCAGCTATTGCCCTGCCCTGCATCGTAGTCCCCATGAGGTTTGATATTGAGATATAGCCGATGTAGTAACTGTGGTAATAAAAAATAACAGCCCTGAGAAAAGACAAGATACCTGCTAAGTGATGAGAAGAAAATGGTCAAGTCTACCGAAGCCTCTGCATGCCCTCAACTTCAAAGGCGCCTCTCTGCCTTGCCTAGAGCCCAGACTCTGGCTGTCCTACACACTGTTCCCTTCCCAGGGATGGTGTCTACAACTCATCACCAGTACCTAAGAACACCATATCTGGCATAGAGTCAGTGTTCAATAAATATCGATTAAATGAATAAATGAACCCTTTCTGTGAAACCCCATTACTTTATTCATTCAATAAATAAATGTGTTAAATGAACCCCAGCCTGCTTGATTGGCCGAGGCTTAATTATCTTAATCTTTGCATCTCCAGATCTTAGGGATTTACTTTTTGGCCCCAGATCTTTACCCACCAGAGAGAGTCTGGCTGAACCTGAATCTGGAATATTGACATATACCTGTTTTTAAATATCATTACTTTCCAAAAATTGTAGTGGTTGGGCCCTGCTCACCATATGAGAATTATGTAGAATTGGCACTAGCCATCCTGAAACTCCAGTTTATCCCACGACTCTAGACCATTTGGGTATGTGGCCACCTCCAAGGTTTTCAGTGGGTTAATACTCCAGAGCCCGGTCCCGCCAATTTCTTCCTCCCCAAATACTGCTGGAATGCCACCTAATCTCCCACCAGAACCCATTCCACTTATAAAAACAGATCACTTCTTCATTTTAAATCTTTTTTCTCTGTCTCTTCCTTTGGACACCCATTTGTTCTTTCAAAAACAAAAGGATAACTGAGATTCTCAGTCGGAATTCTGGTTGTCATCACATCTTAAATCACTCATTAAAACTTTGCAGTATGGAGAACCACTGAAGATCATTACAGCCATAGTGAGAAGCCAATGTGCCAGGATAATGGAAAACAATTCTGCAGTTTTCCCATGCTCTGTTAGCTGTATTTGTCATAAATGAGTTGTAGAGACTTGGAGTGAATGATCCATATCTTATTGAACTGTCCTTTTTTATCACTGACAATTGAAGGTGACTGAGAAGCAGGGCCAGTGTCAGACTGTATCTAATTGGCAACTTCTCTCATTAATGTCCGATGTTGACTTGGATTGCTTGATGAAATCAGGACCACAACGGACTGGATTTTATTACACAAAATGAACTGGTTGAGCTCTCTTCCACTTCAGTGTTTTTTTAACCTCACCCCACCCCTAACTCTGTGGCAGAAGGAGCCAGCAGAGCAGGAATTTTGAGTAAGGCAGGTCTATGAACAAACAAAGCGAAAACAGTAATGCAGTGAAGGAAATTGAAACCATATGGATTTTTATGCCACATATGTTAGGACAGTTCTTGGGCACTGCTGTGGAACCAGAAGACCAGGGGGGCCTCTGAGAAGTCACTTTGTCGCCACATCGTTAGGCGAAACTGCCCTTAACCTAGCCCAGGCAGCTCAGAACACATCTTGCACGTAGAAGAGATGGTATGGGGAACAGCGTCCACGTCCTCCCTCCATCCTTTCCCGCTCACTGGCTGCCTTCATGAAATGCGCTCTTGGAAGCTCTCTTTAAAAGTTTGGGTCTTTAGCTAAGGTATTATATCCAAGAGAAAAAAGTGTTTGGATGAAGAAATGGGGATTTTACTTTGGCTATTTTCCCTTCTCCCTGACCCTTACCACTTCTGGAGGAAATAAGAGGAATAAGGGCTGGATGAAGAGAGGTGTAAAATCCCAGAAGACTACTGAGTAGAATATTCTGGGATCATTGAAGAAAAATCTCCAGACCTTCCTACAAAGATAAAAGAAAGCAGACTTGTTTTGTATCAGGAAAACATGACCAGTGCTCACAAAGTGATTTTTATTAAGCATATGTTAGTGCCACAGAGGTTAAGTTTTGCAATCTGATTTTCGGAAAACCGCAGTTTACTTTTTTTCATATCTCTGGCGGCTTAAGAATAAACTAATGCTGATAATAAGTACCTACTTTCTAAATGATTCGTTGAGCATTTCACAAATGTAAAAATGCTTTCACAATGCTTAACAAAAGCTAAGAAATACAAAAATTTCATCTGGAAAACATCACAAACCAAGACCCACAGATTTATTCACTTTCTCTAAAACCTTCTAGTCTGACAAATACGGCTTTTTAAAATATAAATTTTATTGGTTCAGAGATATGCACAGTCATCTTCATTTTCAGAATATGAAACAATGGCTAATTTAAGCTATTTTTATGCCTAATTAATGTTCATATCTTTTATGGTCTTTGACTCTCCTGACCCTGAGATGCTATGATCCAGCAGAATTTAAGAGAGACAGAGAGCCTGTTCTTGACACTATTGTTATATGAACAGTTTCTGCTCTGGCCCTTCTATCCGCTTTTCATATTCTCTTCCTATCTTTTTACCCTTCTCCACTCAATGCCCATCACTAAGATACCCCCTTCTATGGCAACAGATAAAAACCATCTTTTCTATCGTAAGCTTTTCAATTGTTTCCCGTAGATTCATTTTCAAATCACATTTGTGTTTCTTTGTAAGAATTAAACTTCCAAACAATTTCACTCTAGTGAACTTCATAATAGTAAACTATTAATGGCAGTATATTTAATATGTTGCTCACCCTAGGAACATTTGGAAGTAAATAGAACTATTTATTCATTGTACCTATATAAAATTTTGTTCTTAAGCAACACCTCAAACTTTGTGTCATGACATTGATTATATTTCATCCATCACCTCCTGGGTTTCAGCAAATCAGAGATTCTTAGAGCTGGAATAAGTCTTACAAGGCTAAGTTGTATTTATCATTTTTCAGATTAGAAAATGGAAGCCTAAAGAATTGAAATGATGCCCAGGTCACTTAGAGAGTCAATGAATGAACTGGGTCTAGTGCTGAAATCCTGACTCCTATTCAGTGTTCTTTTCACCACAGCACACAAACCAATTCCATCTTGTACTGTCTCAGGTCCCAAGTGCTTCACTCAATGCTACTAAGAGACTCAGGCATAGAATTCCCTGGCTAAATAGGAGAAGATGGCAGAAAGCACACTGTGATGTTAACACAAAATCTACCTCCAGAATGTCTGATAAGTGGTATATGCTACCTGAACAGTGATCTAAAGAACACTTAATGCAGGAATAATTTGTAAAATATTTTATGCTATGAAAATATATCTAAACATTTTACTCATGCTCAAACATTTTTGCATTACTACAACCTCTACTAGCAAATCTGCCAAGGATGTCTTTGTAGAAAAAGGAATCAAACAGAGCTGGAAAGTTGTTAAGTAGTTGATAAAAATGAAAATAAATTATATAGTAAGCAAAGTAAGCAGGATCCCATCATAGAATCAAAAATTATATTAATAGATGAGAAGAATTTCCTATAAACTGGAAGTGATGGGGGCCTCAGGAGAATGTCCTCTGAAAGGATATACTCACATACTGTGCTTTGTTGATATCAAACATCTGGCTGGAGAGAACACCAATCAACCAGATGTTTAGTCTACCCCCTGCCAAACATCTGGGCGATTGATGGGATCATTTCCTTTTCATTAGGGAGCTTGGCCACAGCAACCCAGAGGTGCAATCACAGCAGGAGATCACAGCATGAGAATGACAGATAGCTTGACCCACCAGGATCCCCAGAGTGGGACATTTTTCAGGTCTGTGTGGGTCAATTCAACATCACTTTAGTTTGAGATCTGTTGGCTGTTTGTTGCTCTGAGACACTTTGATACCAGTGCATTTTTAAATCCCTACTGCATAAAGAACCCATGGAGGTTCTGAGGTGAAAAAGAACACTTTATTGACATTCAAGAATAGGAGGCCATTGGCTGAAAACTACACTGGTTTCCTCCCAAATTGTCATTAAGTGACCTTCCTTTGCTGTTTCTACTGCTGTGGGGGAAGAGGTGCCGACATTTTGTTGGCACTGGCCTCGGTACTCATAATGAGTACAGAACTTGGCTCCATTATAAAACATAATCCATCTGACAAAAGGAAATTATTTAATGGGCACTCTCTTAATTATAACAATTTGGAAGAGGGAGAAGTTGAGGACAACAGCAGAAAGCATAACAAGGTCACTTAATGAGAATTTTGTCTTTAGACTCCCTTCTGGTAGACCAGCACCCCCAAGGATTGAAGAGGAAAATCAACATTTACCAATATTTTCTTGAATTCTAGTCAAAGACAAGGGGGAATACAGGGAAATAACAGAGAAGCAAGCAAAAAATGGGGAAAATAAAGGGCTTTATTGTCTTTATATTGAGGAATAACAAGATGACTATGACATTTGTGATTTATCTTCTGGAATTTTTTCTAGGGGTAGAAAAGGCCTCTGGAATAAGATTATAGGCAGTCACCATGGGTCATGCCTTACCCAGGAACATTGCAAGGTCTGATCTAGGGGTCTTCTGAAAGATGATCTGCAGTTTTACTGATAGCCTTGTAGGGAGACTGACCCTCTGAAGAACATAGTGTTCCTATCTGAGTTTGTCATCCTTGCTTACAATCATAACAATGCTAATGCCCCACAGGTGTTCAGAACCCTGTCATTTTCACAGCGCTTTCATACAGATGACTTCTTTTGATCCTTGCACTTCGCTTGGTGCAGTTTAAAGAAAATGGAAGGAAGAACATAATCAGACCTGGACTCTATGCCTATTACTTTCCAGACACCTTGCTAAGTACTTTCTCATGGCATCTTATTTGGACTGTACAAATAAGGGCATGTGTATTTGTACCTCCTTTTTAAATGAGGAAAATATTGGTCTCAGACAAGCTAAATAATTTATCCAAAGTCACCCAGCCAGTGGGTGGAATTATAAAACTGGGTTGGAATTTGAATCCTCTTCCTAAAGCCATGCTTTATTACACCATGTTGCTACCATAATTAGCTTTATATGTACCCAAGACCAAAAAAAAGCAAAAGACCTTCACTACAGCACTTATATTCCAGAATATAGTGTAGTGACATGAAATCATATGTATATATGTGTACATATTTTTTAATATACACATCTATATTTGGATGGCCATGCTAACATTAGACTGTCTTTGGAGTGTCTGAATAAAAGAGAGCCAGTTTGATAACATATTTAGTCAGTCATTGAAAATCTCTAGAGGCACAATGTACTTAGTAATGTGTACTATACTAAGTACTTACTAAGTAATGTGTACTATACTAAGTACTTACTAAGTAATGTGTACTATACTAAGAAAAAAAATTAGATGATCCTTGCCTTCAAAAAGCACATAATTTTGCTGAAGAAATTAGTAAATATCCTGTATACAGTAGCATAATAGTATTTAAGTTAATAATTGAATTTTACACATTGGTATAAGAAACTACTATAAACAGAATAAGATGGAATATAACTGTTAAATTTTTCTTACAGATAATAATTACTGTACAGGTCTGCTGGATAATATCAAACAATACTGAAGTGGGACCTGACGAGGATCCTTATTTTTTTTTTTTAAGCTCTATCCTATTTGGGGATCTCTCTAGAATGAAATTGGCGTAGATCAGTAACAGGTCACATTCTAGGACCTATATAGCTAATCAGTGTAGAGCAACTCTGTGAGAATGGCATTATTACCTTCATTTTATAGATGGGGAAACTAAGGCAAACATAGAATTCAAACCAAGGTCTCTGATTCCAAAGACCAAACTCTGTTTCATAAACTCGGAGAGGCATAGAATTTTTAGATATTAAAGAAAAAAATATGTGTTTGGGGGGAAAGTTTCAGAAAATCTGGGAAGTGGGACTAAGAGAGCCATGTTTGTTACACAACAGAATTAGATGAACTTAAATAAAGGTATTTATTCTGTGAAGATAATGTGGATAGTTATGCCAAATGAAGATTGTTGGAAGGAAAGCAAGAGTTTTCTATAGGAATTAGGAAACCATTGTCAATTCTTGACCAGAATCTTATTTGATTATGCTGACAACATTCTATATAACAGATTGGAATAAGGAAATACAGGAGTAGAAGAAATCATTTTCTGTTCCAAGGCCAATGTGATGAAAAACTCATCTTAATGATGGAAATCCATTCAGATCAGATTTGTGGCTACATGCAATGCATAGTTCAGTTCAGATGTGTACTGACCAAATCTGTGGAGGGAGGTTTGAAGTAACCTTACCACTGAGAGGATTTGGGTGATATTTTAAGGACTACCTGCAGATACTGAAATCTGCAGATACTCCAGGGGAAGATTTTGCTTCAGTACCTTTCCCTGGGGTCATTTAAAATGGAGAGTCTTTCTTAGTTTAAATTTATTTATTTACAAAAATCTGAACATTTTATTTTTTGATTTTTTAATCTAAATCTAAAGTGAAAATTTAAATCTCCTGTTAAGGTACACATCTTCTTAGTACCAATTAGCCTATACAATGACTCCAGGGAAAGTCTCTGAAGCAAAATCTTCCGCTGGAGTGTCTGCAGATTTTGCTATATTCAGGAGGTCCTAAAACCAATTCTTTGCAGATACCCCAACAATGTACTTTCAGGCTTAGACTTCAAACCTCTTCTCTTTGTATCTGCATTCACCTCCTAGGTAATCTCATTCATTACTGTGGTCCTAAATACAATGTCCACACTGATGACCACTGAATTCACACTTCTGGAACTAACCTCTACCTTGAACTCCAGACAAATATGTATAACTATTGGCTCAACATCTTCACTTGGATGTCTAAAGTGACCTCAAGCTTAACGTGTCTGAAATAATACTTTTAGTACCCCCCAAATATGCTCCCAGAGCTTCATAATCTCAATAAATGCCAACTCCATTTTACCAGATGTTCTGGAAAACACTCCTAGAATCATTTATGACTCCACTCTCCCAAACCCTGTGTCCAATCTTTCAGCAAATCCTAATAGATCTACCTTGAAAACAGATCCAAGCCCACTTCAGCTTGAAAGTCTTTTCATTCACTGCTCCCTCGGCCTGCAGTGATCTTCGCCTAGGCGTCTGCAGGGCTGACTTTCTCACTTCTTTCAGGTCTTTACTCCAAAGTCACCTCCTCAGGAAGACATTTCCTGACCACCTTATGTTAGTAGGTCCATCCCCCAGTGATCACCCAACAGCCTTTTTTAACCTTCTTTCTAGTACCTATTTCTACCTAATTCAGCAGCTGCTGATGACATCCTACTTATATCCCCTTGACCATACCCATGGCCTTCCCTGGAGGTCGCCACAGACACCTTCCTTACAGCCTATGGCTTTATTTGTCTCTATGATAGATGGTGTTATTGATTTCCTCTGGCCATGGGAACATATTCAGTCTGTGGACAAGGCCGGCCAGAAATGTTAAGTTAGCACTCTAGGAAGCAAAGAAGGTCAAGTTTGTGAATAAATACCCCAGCTTTTCACCCCACAAGAGGAAGCCTCTGACTAGTTTTCTGCACTGATTGTCAGAGGGTCCTCAGGGGGATTCAGCCCCAGTTGCCCCACGGGAACCCACTGATTAATGTGCCATTTATTGAATTTTCTCCTTTCTGCAGCTCACACCTCTACTCCCTCACTGTAATTCATGGGGTTATCTCCTAAATAAACTACTTGCAGCCAAATCCTTTTCCTAAAGTCTGCTTTTGGGGGAACCCAAACTGAAACATTTTACATGCTTATTTGTTTATCATCTATATCCCTTACCACAGGAAAAATTCCACAACAATAGTTAAGTTGTTTTGTTCCCAGTTCTACCTCAGCTTCTATGTTCTTGGCACACAGGAAGAACTCAATAATTATTTTATTGAATGAACATGAATGAACTTGATCTGCATTTGCATTTGATTTCTTGCCATTGGTCTATAGCATCTTGGGTTGGAAGCTCTGTGCTATCGACTTGACAGAGAAGACAGAATGGAAGAAGGAAAGCAAGATTGTGAATGTTGGGGAAAAAAGGAAAAAAATGCACATTCTTTCTCACATGTCTTTCAAGGTCACAGGAGCAAGCTTCTGATAAACAGTGCCAACATCAGAAGTGGGAGTGGTAATGGGGTGGGTCATGAACTCAGCTTCATCACAAGGCTCCCACATTCACTGTAGCAGTGGGCTCCATCACTGGAGCACAGCAGGAGGACCAGGTAGGGAAAGAGTTTTGGACAAGACCTTATCCCCTTCCAGTGCTTTCTCTCTCTAGTCACTGGCCTTTCATCTGCATCTGAAACACAAGGGTTTCTTTGAATGGCAGCCCTGCTCTGCTGGTCACCCACTGAGAGGAAAGGTGAGAAGTTGAATGGCAGCCTTGCTCCGCTGGTCACCAGCTGAGAGGAAAGGTGAGGAGTTCGTGGATGTATTTGTTCTTGACTTCAATGAACACCTCTTTATTTGGGATAAATCCATCATTTCAAACACACAAGGACCCCACCAAGTAACAAAGAGAAATGTTCATTAAGATGTTCCAGAGGCAGAAATCTTCACCAGGAAAACAACAGATGACTCCATTACAACAGGATCCTTGAGGTCTACAAGCCCCGTGAATTCAATTTCAAAAACACGATTGAATGGAAATAGCAGCAGTTCTCTCTCCTGGAAATTCCAGAGCAGCCTCTCCAATGAAAGACATGAGGTTCTAGGTAGAGGAATGGACCATGAGAGCTGAGTTTGGCTACCAGCACTGGATGACACTGACAGATGGTACAACCCTGGACAAGTCCCTTCACATAACCTAATCTAGCCTTCGAAATTCAGAACATGAGGCAAACATGCTCTGCCTCACAAAGTTGTCAGAATTAGATAAAATCATGAGAGAAACATTTTGGCACATCTTAGCACTCCATATAGATTTGCTAAAACGCTGAAGTGCTCCTCAGTGCTGCTCCAAACTTCACCACATTAAGTGGAGTGACTGCTTCCCCTCTGCGTGCTCCACCTTCCCCACAGACTTAAGTGTTGCCCGTTTCCAAGGGAACAGGTGATGAGAAAGCAGATCTGAGTGGCTGATCAGATACTAAGTAGAGATGAATGTGAGCATAAGGCAGGAGGGGGAGTGTTGTGTCAAGTCCATGCCTGTACATTGTCAGCCTGGGAAGGTACACTACTGGGGCACAGGGATAGGCCTTCTCTTTTTTCCTTCCTCATAATTCTACTTCACATCAGCGTCTTACAGGGCCTCCATAAATATTATTTGCAGATGATATCAGTGATGCTCTGTCTCCTGCTCCTCCCCTTGGATGTCTGACCTCATCTCAAAGAAAACAGTCTCAGCAGCCCTAGCTTCCCTGTTCTCATGATGGTCAGGGAGGAAGGGGAGGAACTGTGGGGAATGGTGGGGCAGTGCTATTGGTGGCCTTCCACCTCCAGGCATCTGTGAGTCCCTGTGGAAAAGAAGTCCCCCATATTCAATAGAGGAACAGCCACAGCTCAATGCAGGAGTGTGAGAACCCCAAGGATGCTCAGAGGATTTCCCACTTTGGCTGGATCTCTTGAGGTTGGCAGGAGGAAGATGGCCTGCAGGACCATCAGGTCTATGTTATGACAACTTAGTCAGTCCGAGACTTTTCCTGAATGTGTTAGAACCTCCTAAAATTACTAGCCTTTTAGGGCCTTAAAAATCAAGGAAAGGAATGGAATAAGAAGGGAATGGTGTTTATTGGTTAACTACCGTATGCAAACTGACTTGTACCAGCTTTCTATACATTGCTCATTTAGTCCTTTTAGCAACTCTGAAGTTAGTGATACCTGTTACCTATATTTTATTTGGAATTCATGCTGGTTGGAAAAAAAAAAAAAACTTGCCCAAAGTTATACAGTAAATATACTCTTTTTCACCTCACCGCACTGCTCAAGCAATGCAGGTTGTCAAAGATCCTTCCTATTGCTGTGAGGCATGTGCCACCCAGAGCAGGTCATTTTGCCTTTATGCACAGGCATTTTGGCTGCACCCTTTGAATGCCATTGGTTGATAATCAGAGACATCATTATGGCATCATGAATGAATGTGCATGGGTTAGTGCGGAAAACCTGTCTCAACTCACATTGGAGACATGATCATTGAGAACAAGAGATGGAGAAGAGCTTGGTCCTGGGATACGGGGAAACTCCTCTTGTAGAAAAGACAACTGTAAAGACACCATCAAAATATTGTAAAACTACACAGGATTACCCTCCTGGGAGGGTAATCTACAAAATGTAAATGGTGGGCAACTCACCCTGTGGACTGTGGCAGGAGAAAAAACCATGCCTACAGTACCCTGAGGAAGTCCTCTTGTTTGCATAAAATAGCCCTAGGATAGACCAAAAGAAAACGCCAAACATCTTTGATGAGGGATAATTCAGTCTGAAGAAGAATGACAGTCTTTACATCTCCACCTCTGTATCCCACCCCCAATTTTCCAGCCTTACTCCAGGTATCCACTCCACATCTCCTCTACCCCAGGTGTATCGGGGCACCTACCGATGCCATGCACTACCCTCTGTAGCAGCAAGAATACAGAACTTGGAGTAGTAGAGCTTCAGCACAAATCTTGACAACATGGACCTTCACAAGGAATGAGGGCTTAAGCTAGTACCTTACTTGGCTGAATTTGTTGCCTCACCTGAGAAGAGAAGAGGTTTCTAGGAGAATTAAGTTAGACAGCGTAAGTAAGCCAATACACCTACCTGCTTAATGAATGGTATCAACTATTGTACCATTGGCAATTGCTATCTCCCTGCTGATTCTGAAGTTATCTAAAAGTTTAAGTGCTGCACTGTCTGAAGCAGATGAAGAGAGGTAATAAAGATGTCAAGGCCTCTCCGTGCTCTTTCATTCTCTGATAATTTCTGGTTCCAAAGAATCCAGAGCTCCATAACCCACTTTAGTCCAAAGCAGCAGGTCAGAGAGACAGGAATAGAATGATGCACACTCAGAAACTGCCTGGGGCAAGTGTGCAAGCCCTCCCTTCTCTGCTGCAGAGACCCGGGCTTTACTCAGCTCCACAGGATGCCTCCATTTGCTGCCAACTCATGCCTTTGCTGTCATGTGAAGCCAAGGCACATCCTAAATGAGAATGTTACTTACCACCTACTTGGCTTTTATCCAAATGTCTAGGCTTGTCTAAGGCATAAACCCAGGAAGCAGTCCTGGAGAGGTCTCAGATACTTTAAGATGACACTAAAGCCTGTGGCATGGAAAGAGTAGAGGAGGTAGGAGAAGATGAAGTAGTGATGATAGTTGCTGTCTCCTCAAGAGATTACAGTGGGAGAAAGTGCCAGACTGGAATTAAGAAAATGAGTTAATTTGCCATCTTTCCCATTTACTGGATGACTCAAATTTCTTGAGCCTCAATCTTTTCATCTAAAACATGGGGTGATGAAGCTACATCTCTCTAATTCCTTCTACTTTAAAAAATCTGTCTTAGGGAAAAAAAAAATGAGATTTTTAAAAACAAAAGAATAAGTCAGTTTATAAATAATTATGCAGACACCACAGGATTCTCTGTGCTGTATTAAGAGTGTTTAATTTAAAAGAGATATATTGCCTTGGTCCTCAGTTTATGATTTTGACCTGACATTAAGGGCTGATTAGATAGCCTATGGCAATATACAGTGATGATAAATTAGAATGTATCCCGGACTAAGAATCAAAAGACCTGACTCAGAATCCTGGATCCCTTCCCTGAACTGTGCACCCTCTGGCAAGTTACCTAACCTCTCCAAGCAACATATCCCTTTTTGCCTACTGTACGGTTTTGGTAGTCATAAAATCAATCACCAAAGTGAATACATTTTATATTCTGTAAAGCTGTAAACAAACACAAGATTTCATAATCACCACTACCATTATTTCCATTGTGGCCTACTTACCAAGGCACTCTACAGTGTTTCTACCGAGTTTGGATGATAAAATACCCTCAATACCCTCCCATTTGAACTAAGCCCTGACATAGCAGGCAAAGCTGTGTCTATCTCAGCCTTGTCTAGACATGGCATATAGACAAGACATAATGATGGGGAGACGGTGGCAGCCACTATCTAGGGACTAGGAGGCTGCTGAGATAGCAGAGGAATCAGCAGAGCTCCCAGTTGATTTGGTCCATCTTTGGAGGTGTTCTGTGGCTCAGGTCTCTCAAAAGGAACTGGTCTTCATCATATTTAAACAAAGATCAAAGTAATTTGGTTAATGGGTATTAAAGTACTGTTGCAAAAGTGATAGAGTCACCAAACAGCGAAAAAAAAAAAAAAAAAAAAGCCCTATATTTTCCTATTGTCAGCCAAGATGCTAAGATGAAATTCAGAAGGTGAAGAAGTCTTCATGGAATGTTGAAGGTCAGTAGCCCTGTAGTGACAATCTTAGGAGGCTGTGTAAGTCATCTTGAGGGTGGCTCAGGGACCTTTGCTGCGGTACACAAGGCAGGCCTATTCTCCCTGGTAACTGGATTCCATTAGCTAATCTTGCTCCCTTAACAATGGGGCTGGATGTTGGGCATGCTTAATCAATCAAGTAGCTCGTAAGTATGGCTGTGGTGCTGGATAGCTCACCCAGGTCAAAGGCATGATCCAAAACCAAGTCTACACATACACTAAATCCAGAAGCCAAGAAGCTGGTATAAGCCATGTCCCTAAAGCCAAGAGGGAAATTCAACAACTGAGTACAATGCACAAGCAGAATTTAAGAGCCAAGAAGACAATCCAGGAGTTGAGTTGCTAAAACAATAGTATGTTCAAAGCCAGTTGAGGCCAACGGCTGGTTGGAAAGTTTGGGTCATAATGGGTAGTAAAGCTCTTCTAGGAAGACCAGCCAAGAGAGCAGGAGGAGTCATTTTGAAGTTGCCACGTGTTGAGCTGTCCCAAGCTTTCATTTAGCCTTTCCATTACATTCATGAATGAAGACAATACTAGAGTAAAGACACCAGCAAGGAATGTTGTAACACAACCAGCTCCATTTTCTTCTCTTCTTCTACCAGCAAAACCTACTACTCCTAGACTGGAAGGAAATGCATGAAAATGTTTTCAGAGGGGATGGATATGATTTTGCTTTGTCCCTTCTATCTACCTCTCTAAAAGGTTCCCTTTTGGATATATGTTATTTTTATAGCCAATAAAATATAGAGTGCACTATAAAAACAGAAAAAAGAGGAACATTTACCATTCCTTATCTTAGTCATTAAGGTCTGCTGCCACTGCTAGATACATTAGATATTTCTAGAAAGTGTTATGGGCAGTACTGATATACCCAATTCCAGTGTCACGTATCTCTTCTAACAAAAAAATACAGTCCCTTGTTTCCCAATAGTGATGACTCAGGCTACTGTGGATGGCTAGCAGGACTGCTATTCTTAAATAAGCAGGATGTTTGGCTTTCCTCAAATTATACCCATGGGCAGTCATCTCCTTTGGTTACATGTACTCCTTCTTTTGGGTCACTGGAGTATCTCTGACATTGTAGACTGGGGAGGAAGGGGGAAAAAAAATAAAGGACATAATATCAGCACACGCACAATCCAGTGAGGCATCCACAAGATAAATATCTCCACTGAGAGAATGCATCTCTAACTGACTAAAGCAAAGATTGGGACAAAGGGGAAAAGAAAATGCCATTCTCATGTTCGGCAGCTTTGATTAACTCTACCCATACAATCAATTCTGCTGGAACACTTGTTTTGAAAACAGGAATGTGTTCCAATGTGGAAACTGAACCTAGTTAAACACAGCAAAGAAATACACAAAACACACACACACAGGCACACATGCATATCTCAACATCACTCGGCTACC
Organism: Rhinopithecus roxellana; assembly: GCF_007565055.1. Classification (NCBI taxonomy): domain Eukaryota; kingdom Metazoa; phylum Chordata; class Mammalia; order Primates; family Cercopithecidae; genus Rhinopithecus; species Rhinopithecus roxellana. Next base: position 58,945,107 of record NC_044564.1, on the reverse strand, counting down.
CCAGTTCACTGCATGTGTTACGAGCCACACCCATCCACATCTGGTATTATAATTTCCCATGTGATCTCAGCTGATCCTCCTTCCAGCTTTTCAGTTATTCACAAGCATCTACCTTCTGATGCTCACTGTCATAGGCCAACCTCATGTCATTTTCAAGACAAAGTGCCCTATTTATTTTTGTATTTGTCTATGTCTTTACTATTTAATTATGTATAAAACTGTGCTACAATTTTTATTCACTATTCTCTGTTTATGTGTCACTGATAAAGCTCTTGATTGTTTTACTTCTAACCCCATTTTCTGCACAAGTCCTATGGTTTTTCTTATGTGATTTTGATCAGCACAGTGATTTTTAGGGACACATCATGTGACACACATTAAAGAGCTGATCTATGCAAAGCTCTGCTCTTGGCATAGTGAAAAAGATCAGATAGAACTCAGGCAGTGTGTCCACGCAGTAACTCCCTTCCAGAACCTTAGGGGAAATGTATGCTTTTCTAAATCTGAAAGCTCAAGGAAAATTAGAGACTGGGAAAATGGGAGAAAGTATGATAATCCTACGGGGAGAAATAAAGTTTAACAATTAATATGAAGACATTACTGGCTCTATAAGCCTCATGGTAATATATCCTCAAAGATATATTATAGGCTTGAAATCTGGGATCCAAAGTCCCCTATGCTATATCCCACAACTCTTCTCATTTCTCTCTTGACCAGTTAGAGTTAGAATTCAGAACCAGCTAATTAATATTTTTTTAAAACTCAGGCTTGAGACTGAGACCCCATTACAATATGCACATGTGTGCACATACACACACACACACACACACACACACACACACACACACGAGACCAAGGTTATAAAAATCTCCTTGGTATTTTAAAAGAGCAGCCTCCCTTGGCCCAGAAGTCTCAGTCACTATTCAAATGATGGATAGAGGTTTCCATTTCTCAGTCAGTCAGCTCTTTGTCCGCACCCCTTAATTTCAGAGGAAGCAGAAATTCCTCAGCAAGGCCCTTTTGAGGTTCACAAAGGCACAGCTGCCATAAATCAAACATTGGTAGCATTGGTGAAGTCAAGGAATAGTGCTGCAAGTAACATTTTCCTTGACCTTGCTGAGAGAAAGTCAAGTCTAGGGTTTAATGAAATGAAATCTCTACCGTGAACATGAATAAGCCTGCCAGAATAGTTTTCTTTTGAAGTGACTTAACTGGTCTGTAAGAAGATTTAAGCCCAGTCTCCCAGATCCAAAGGCAGAAGCAGCCTTCATCCCCCACCTGAAGGTATAGCCAAGGGAAGACTGTTTTCTAAGCCCAGAGCTCTGTGTAAAGCTAACTAAAGCTGGGACATCTTGAAGGCATTGAAAGAAAATGAAACAAACAAATGAATAGTGAATCCAAGAAAAACCAAACTCACCTGTCTCCTGGCCAGTATTTTCTCTCCACAGGGAAAGAAAAAACCCATCATTAGTAATAGACTAAGAAAAGGATCACGTGGTCTACACTCTGGATTCAAAAATTGACTTCTCTTAAACCTGCAGATGAATTAAGTTATGAGTGGATGAAAAGATGTTATAGTTATTCATATAGTGCAATTATCTGGAGAGATTTTTTCAAAATACTCTGGTAGAGTCAATAAGCCCACTGAATTTAATTTGAATTCTAAAACTTTTATTAAAGATACTAGTGTGTTTTTGTTTTTAAACCAAGAGATAATTTTGTCCCTGTGTTAATTAAGGATTAATGTAGCACAAAGGCAGACGTGGCTTTTATAAAATGAATTTTATTTTTTTTCTCTCTTTCTTCTAGCTATCTGGAAAACAGTAAAACAAGTAGGGAAAGAACAAAGAACTTCTCTATGTCTTTGGTTACCCTTGGTGAAGAAAGAAGTCCCATATTCTCAGTGTTCAATCCTTCTAAGGTTTACTGGACAGGTCCTAACAGTTTTACTGGGCTTGTAAAATAAACTTTTCTGAAGTTGAAATAGTTCACCTTGAGAAAACTTGTTCCAAGTTTTTATCCCCTCTTTTGGGTATGGTCCTGTCCTATGAACCTGATACAATGAGTTCCAGGTGTTGAACTCTGTGTGGGAAGGAGATCCTGTCTGCCCTTAACTTTTCATAAAGAGTCCCTGCCCAGATTAATGATTCTCATTGACTTTGACAAATGATTTTTCTCTGGGCTGTCTTTCAACACCTAACTTATACTTAACTTCTTTATCTTCATACATACGAGAGAGAGAGAGAGAGAGAGAGAGAGAGAGAGAGAGAGAGAGAGAGAGAGAGAGAAAGAGATAGTGATAGAGATATTCAATACAGATCATTTCACACTTTATAATTTTTTTTGAGATGGAGCCTCGCTTTGTTGCCCAGACTGGAGTGCAGAGGCACGATCTCGGCTCACTGCAAGCTCCACCTCCTGGGTTCATGCTATTCTCCTGCCTCAGCCTCATGAGTATCAGGAACTACAGCCCGCCTAATTTTTTTGTATTTTTTTAGTAGAGACGGGGTTTCACCATGTTAGCCAGGATGGTCTTTATCTCCTGACCTCATGATCCACCCGCCTTGGCCTCCCAAAGTGCTGGGATTACAGGTGTAAGCCACCACACCTGGCCCACACTTTATAATTTTTAAACAAAACATTCCATATTTACAAACGATATTTATATAATACTTCTAAACTGATAGAGCCATTACAAAGATTTATGGTAGGAAAAAAGCAATGGACTCCAACAATTCGGGATTGTCCCCAAACTCTATTTTCTGCCACAGAACATAATCCATGTTTCAAACAAAAAATAACACCAAAAAATGACTGACTCACATGAGAACCTATGGATAAAAGCACGATTATGTGAGATAAAGAGTATGATGGATAAAGAAGAGTCTGAGTTGCAGTCATAATGCTCTACAAGTACCTGTATGAATTTAGGAAATAAATCAATCTCTCTGGTGCCAGTGTTTCAAATACAAATGGTAGATTGCATTGAATGTATCCTAAAGTTCCTTTGTAACTCTGATATTTTATAACTGCATTTCTTAACAAGTTAGCATGTCTTAAATTGGGAGGCTTTCCAATAAATGCACCTTAAAATTGTTGTTGGCCAGGTGGCCATCATATAGTTGTCATTGACTAAAAACTTGGTTAAATAACAACTTGGTGTGTAGCAGCTTGGTTGTTATGCTTGAGAATAAGAAAAGAGAGCTTTAAGAGTTCAACATTTTAGTTACAAATTATTTGAAGACCATTAGAAGAAGGAATAGGAGAGTTGGTCACTTCTGTTGGTAATTTCTGGTAACATCAAGAGAGCACCAGAAACAAATCTTACAAAATGGTTTTAGAAAAAAATCCTGGAGACAATAGTAGTATACTCATAAGAAACATTGTGACACAAAATACTTGATGATGGCCAGCCACATTCTGGAGGATAAGGCAATCATTGACAGCACATTGCAAAGTAACTCAAAAGAGCCTACCTCTAAATGTGAAGAAATCTTAGAAATTCATAAACCAATTAATTTTATTTGTATTTTTCTTCTTTTCAGATGAGTGATAAATCATAAAACATATGTGTTAGTCTAAAAGACCTCTTGCATTAAACATAATATTATAGTACAGCATAACATACTTGTTGGTCTTGATAGGTATCATGTAATTTTATAAGTAATGAGAAAGCATTGTCATAGTTACATCAACAACTTTTTTTCATCTGCATATGTAAATTAAAAGTGCATCTTAAATCTGTGACATCTCAGAACAGGTAAAATATAGCATGCATAAGCTCGATATTGGAGGATCCTTATAGCAACTTCTGTTTTTTGCCCAGCATCAACTGTGAAGAAGTCATCAACTTTTCTTGGAATTTCTAAAATCTTTTTGTACAGAAATGTGATGGGGCAATATTGATTGTACTAAAGACTTCCTAAGATATATGGAGAAGGAATATTACATCATTAGTTGTATACTCTGTTCCCAGGCAAAAATAAAATCCCCATGGGACCAATTATTCTCGCCTTTCTCAGGCCTCCTCTTCTTCCACTGAGTTTGACTCATCTTCTTTCTTCTACCCATGTTTTAAAAATCGTTTCCTTCTTCTGGTTGTTGGGGACCTGTGTATCATTAGGGCTTGTGTGTACATGCTTACCAATGCTTCTTTTTGACATCTTCAATCTTTCCCTAGGAAGGAATTTTTATACTACTGCTAAAAAGATAAAAATATCTTCATGTTACTTGTGATTTATTTTCCCTCCCAATTGGCAATATTTGCTGCAGAAAAAGAAAAAGATGAAAACCTCAGTCAGCAATTTAAGGCATAGATCTGTGTCTGGAAGCATAATTCTCTACTCATGGACCTTACCACAATTTCCCAAATCATAAAACTGTGAACTACTATAAGAGAAAATACACCTAGACCAAAGGAAAGAATGACACATCTGATGTCTACTGTAATAAAAAATAATATTTACCAATAAAACACCCAACTGTGTGATTTATTAAATGGAGGCCCTGCTAGAAATTTTTAACTCTAGAGCAAAGGACTTGACTGTACATTTTGCTTTAGGGTTTGGATTTAGTTCACAAAAATTGAATATGGCTGCTAAACCCTTTGAAAGGTTTTTGTTTTTCTATTTATTTTTTCTCTCGCATTAAGCCTGTGGGGCTGGATACAGAGAGTGAAAGTAGGTTGTTTGCTTGGCCAGCATCCATATTCCCTTCCTGCAGCAATAGTACCTTGATTTCCTTTTGTGGATTTCACCTTTTCCCTCACATTCTGCCAATGTTGTTTTGAAAGAAATTGACAAAGGTAAATCCTGACTGACCTGAGTCAATTTGCATAGCTAGCCTCTTGGCCACAGGAATTATCAGAGATTAGCACATACCCCAGTCAGACCCAATGAGACCTTTGCTGCACCTTCTGGAAAAAAGAAACCCTCTTTTCCTCCGGCCTTAGCAGAATGAGGGAATAAAACCTCACCTCTCAAGTTGCTTTAGCCACTTCAGTGCTATGAGGAGGAGCCAGGCTGTGGATAAAGGCCACCCCTAGACGAAGCTGAGCTTACAGATGTCTGTTGTCCACATTGTTTGCACCCTGAATCAAGCCACTCCTAAACCCAGTCTTCCCCAGACTTTTCACCTACATAATCCAGTAAGATTATTTTTTGCTTAAATCACTTTGTTTCTTTCGCTTGCAATATAGATTCCCAAACAACATAATGTAGGTTTATAGCATCTAAAATAAGAATTCATTCCATATCTATTTTCTTACTCATTTTTAAAGCATTTGCAGAGTACTTATTATGTGCCAGGTATTAGAAATAGAATAATGAATACTCTCCAGACCCTGACCCTCCAACAGGACAAGCTGGAGGTGTAAGCATATGATACAATGTAATATGGATGATGTGGAAGGCACTATCAGAAGACAACAGGATGAAGCGACTAATTCAGCCTATGAGTGCCAAAAAAAAAAAAAAAAGGTTAGCAGGTGAGGAAGGGACACTCTAAGAGAAGTAAATGGCTTGTGCAAAGGTCCAGGAACTGGCATGGTACTTCTGGGAAACCACTGAGAGTCTGTTGTGTTTTGCACATGGGTTACTGAGATAAGGGCAGAGGGATGTGACTGGAAAGGTAAAACCCATTATCAATTTTAAAGGACTTTGTACATCTGGTCATCAGTGACTTATGCACAAAAGGATGTCACTGTCAAACCCTGAACCAATAAAAAGATGCAGACATCTTCAAGTGGCAACACGAGTGTGTTTTCCTTGTCTAATCACCTGAAGCTGCCTGACTCCTTGAGATCTTGACTCAAGCCAGAGTTGGTCTCCTAACTAGGCCTCACTCTCCTCCCCCACTCTGCTACAAAGAAGAATTGTAAGGCTGATGCTGACAGCCCCCTGTGCTATTGTGCATTTCAGATATTCATCTGTGCTCTGGAAAATGGCTTGAAATTCTCCATGGAGAGTGCAGACAGAAAGGTCGACAATTATGCAAAATGAATAATGGGCTTGGAGCAATCAGGCCACACAGCTGTTGCAATGCATTCTCTGAAACCCGCCTGCCAGGTGTCTGTGTCCCTGCCCAATGGCCCTGGCCAGGCATCCAAAGCCAAGCCCTTAGTTAACTAGTATTCCTAGACAGCTAGGGGAGATTCTGAATGAAAGCAGAGAAATCAGAAAAACCACAGCTCTGTGTACAGGGGGAAAAAAATGTCTTCTTGAGGCTCCACTGAAGGTGTCAGTGAATAATCTGTTCTCAGAGGTAAGAGATTAACCAAAGAGCCAAGAGTTAAAAACTCCAACCTGGGGCCAAGCCACACTTCAGTGCATAGCCGTGACAATGCCTGAAGTGACCTTCTATTCTAGGAGAACATCATATAGCCTCCACTTTTTCTGGAGAGGGAAGATCAGTCCAGCAGGAAAACACTGCTGAGAATCTACTATGTAAAAGGCGCTAGGGAATGCAGAGATGAATCACACCTCAGGGTCCAGGAAAGAACAGGCAATCAGCCAATCTGTGCCAAATGTAGGTCAGCGAAGCCAAGTGCTTTGATAAAAGAGGAAGGGAGTTTCCACATATGGAAAGCATGGAATCTGTTCAAATAAATGGCTGTTCCACAGGTAGGTGGCATCCTCACTGATGAGGAAACTGAGGACCAGAAAAGTAAGTGATCCAAGGTAGGGAGAAGAGAGGTTGGAAATAAGTCCAGCCCAATTTCAACATGACACCGTTTCCCACTTTTCCAAAGAGGGCAGAAAGCAAGAAAACTCTTTTGTAGGTAAACCTCAGCTTTTGAACTAGGATTTACAGAGTTTTACCAAAGCCAGAGTACAAGAAAAAGCACATCTTTCTATAATGTCACTGTCTTAGTCAGCTCATGCTGCCATAATGAAATGCCATGAACAAAGTGGCTTATTTTTCACAGTTCTGGAGACTGGGAAGACTAAGATCAAGGTACCGGTCAACTGGATTATTGGTGAGGGCTTTCCTCCTGGTTTGCAGACAGCCACCTTCTCATTCTACTTCACGTGTCTTTCTTCAGTGCATGCACTCAGGGAGAGGGAGAAAGAGAAAGCTCTCTTTCTTCCTCTTCTTATAAGGCCACCAATCTTATTGGATTAGGACTCTACCTTTATGACCTCCTTTAACCTTAATTACCTCCAAAAAGTCTTATCTGCAAATACAGTTACATTGAGGATTAAGACTTTAACATATGAATTTGGTGGGGGAAAGGGACACAATTCAATCCACAGAAGTCACTTTTACTTGAAAAACTGGGAGATGGAGAAATTGTTTTTTAAATCAAAAGAAACTCAGTTCTGTATGGCTTATAATATAAATTGCTAAAATGTTTTAAGAGGAAAAAGGGGGTCTCTTCTGGTTATACCATGAGAGTTTTGAGGGCTTGCCTTTAAGGACTCTGTGAGGACAATTTTTGAGAAGTCTCAACAGAGGAGAATAGAGGGAGAAACACCTGGAAAGGTAGGATGGAGCGAGTAGGTGGAGGGTCTTAGATCCCAGAATGCATGAATCCCTGAATGCTGATGAGGCTGACCATTTTCTGTTAATCACTCCAGTCTCATTCGCCACCTTCTCCCCTGTTCTGGGCTCAGGACTCTTGTAGGCTTCCTGCTCTCTAACTTCCCCTTAGGTTCCCAGCAGGGGAGAAGTCGGCAGGGGAGAATAAGGTCAGAGAATTTACCCCATCCCTCATTGTTGGGTCCCTGCAGATCATCTCCTTTACTGAAGGCTGTTTCTATACAGTTACTCTCTCTGGGTTATAGTCATCGGTCATTGTTTCTTCCTTTTGTCTCTTCAATCCCAGAAGTAGTAACGGCTTTGCAGTGCTCCTATACCTAGGGTACTGCATCACTTCCAAGCAGTTTTCAAAAATCCTATCCATACCTTTGCAAACAGTCCACTTAGGGATAGCTTCATAGGAGTATGACCCACACAGTATCAGAGTCCCAAGTTTAGAAGTCCCTACACTTGCTTTAGTACTTGAGATTATTAATAATTTTTGAACAAAGGCCCCCATTATTACTTTTATTTTTTGAGATGGGGCTTTACTCTGTTGCCCAGGCTGGAGTGCAGTGGCACGATTGCAGCTCACTGCAGCCTCGACCTTCCCAGGCTCAGGCAATCCACCCACCTCAGCCTCCCAAGTAGCTGAGACTACAGATCTACACTGCCACACCTAGCTAATTTTTGTAGAGATGGAGGCTTGCCAGTCTTGCCTAGGCTGGTCTCAAACTTCTAGGCTCAAGTGATCCACCTGCATTGGCCTCCCAAAGTGCTAGGATTACAGGTGTGAACCACTGTGCCTAGCCTGGCCCCCAGTTTTTATTTGGCACTGGGCCCCACAAACTAGATAGCTGCTCCTGGACCCTTTATTAAACCCTCTTCAAGCACTGCATTCAAGTATGCCATCTGTTTCGTGCCAGGACCCTGGCCCCTAACTCTCCTACATGGAGAGAAGGACACCCCTAGACTAGATGATTTCCTCAGGAGGAGGCAAGACTTTTCCCCCAAAACACAGGAGGCCTTGGGAAGACCCAGGTGTTCTAATTGGGTTAGTTTGCTCCTGAAGCTGGAACTGAAATCAAGACCATGGGGCTGGGGACAATGGCTCATATCTATAATCCCAGCACTTTGGGAGGCTGAGGAAGGTGGATCACTTGAGCCCAAGAGCTCAGGACCAGCCTTAAAAAATAATCCCATCTCTTAAAAAAAAAAATACAAAAATTCGCTAGTCATGGTGGTACTTACCTATACTCCCAGCTACTCTAGAGGCTGAAGGGGGAGGGTCATTTGAACCTGGGAGATCGAGGCTGTAGTGAGCTTTGATTACACCACTGCACTCCAGCCTGGGCAACAGAGCAAGACCCTGTCTCAGAAAATAAAAATAAAAATAAAAATGAAAGACCATGGAAGGCAGCAAGCTGAGGCTGAGGCCTGCTGGGTTCGGGACTGTGGAGGTGATAAAGGTTCAGGTCCTGACAACACAGCATTTTAGCTCATAACACTTGGACCTCACTCACCCTCTCTGAAACCTTGGCTTTGCCATCTGGATAATACCCGACCTAACTCAATGAACAGTTATCCACCAAAAAAGCTGTGAATGTATTCATCTCTGGTACATGACAGAATGTGCAATAAATATTTGTTAAATACATAGTTTGATTTGTAAAAAAAAAAAAAAAATCTTATATTTAAACTCAAAACAGACTGAACTAGGGGAAGGAATATGGAAGAAAAAACAATAACCCAACCATCAATTCTTTTTTTCCCACTGATAAGTGCAAATCAAGAATCCTGTCTGCTGGAGAGTCAGATGGAAGCTGAAGGTCAAGAGCGCTATGGTAGGTGCTCCAGATTCCAAAGCCCATGCCTCTGAGCAAGCTATCCCAGGGATAGTGGAGTCATTTGTCAAAAAACACAGCAGGGTAATGACTCCAAAGAGTAAGATACTCCTTTCCTATTCCCCACGTGGTGAGAACTGAGTAGCACCATGACCAAATTGCTCAGCTGCATCTGGATCATAAGTAAGGACATATTAATTGTGGAACCCAGTTCTGCACTGATTCTGCCCACCCTTCTCCCATGGCATAAGAGCACTTTGGCCTCTATAAGTCACTAGGTCATGCTTTCTCAGCACTTAATAGTAGCCACTTATTGGGTACCTACTATGTACTGGCACTGTGTTAGGGATTTTCATTGTATTGCCTAGACTGAGGGTCCTCAAAACTTTTCTTAAAGGGCTGATAGTAAATATTTTAGGCTTTGCAAGCTGGATGGTCTCTACAATCAAACTCATATTTATCAACAAATATTTATTGCACATCCTGACAACTCTGGCACTGTAGTCTAAAAGCACCCACAGTCAACACCTAAATGAATAGGCATCTCTATGTTCCTAAAAAACCTTATATACAAAAACAGGTGGCTACTGTAATTTACCAACCCACAGTCTAGAGCAGTGGGCTCTCCAACTTGCGACTATGTCAGAATCCACTGCATGGCTTGTTGAAGCACAGACTGCTGGGTCGGACCCTCAGAGTTTAATCTGGGGCTCTGGGATCAGGCAGAGAATTTGCGTTTCTAACAACTTCTCAGGTGATGCTGCTGCTGCTGCTGCAGCTACTGCTTCCACACTTTGAGAACCACTGGCCTAGAAAGTATAATTTTTTTTAAAGTTCTGGGATACATGTGCAGGACATGCAGGTGTTACATAGGTAATGTGTGCCATGGTGGTTTACTGCACCTAACAACCCATCACTTAGGTATTAAGCCCAGCATGAACTATTTTTCCTGATGCTCTCATTCCTCCCACCCCACTCTCCAACAGGCCTCACTGTGTGTTGTTCCCCTGTGTCCATGTGTTCTCATTCAGCTCTCACTTATGAGTGAGAACATGCGGTGTTTGGTTTTCTGTTTCTGCATTAGTTTGCTAAAGATAATGGCTTCCAGCTCCATCCGTGTCCCTGCAAAGGACACGATTTCGTTCCTTTTTATGGCTGCATAGTATTCCATAGTGTATATGTACCATATTTTCTTTATCCAGTCTATCATTAATAGGCATTTTGGTTGATTCCATGTCTTTGCTATTGTGAATAGTGCTACAATGAACATGCAAGTGCACGTATCTTTATAATAGAATGATTTAAACTCCTTTTGGTATGTACCCAGTAATGGGATTGCTGGGTCAACTGGTATTTCTGGTTCTAGATCTATGAGGAATCACCACACTGTGTTTCACAATGGTTGAACTAATTTACATTCCCACCAACAGTGTGAAAGCATTCCTATTTTTCTCCACAGTCTTACCACCATCTATTGTTTCTTGACTCTTTAAAAATTGCCATTCTGACTGGCATTAGATGGTATCTCATTGTGGTCTTGATTTGCATTTATCTAATGATCAGTGATGAGTTTTTCATGTTTGTTGGCTGCATAAATGTCTTCTTTTGAGAAGTGTCTGTACATGTCCTTTGCCCACTTTTTGATGGAGTTGTTTGCTTTCCTCTTGTAAATTTGTTTAAGCTCCTTGTAGATTCTGAATATTAGCCCTTTGTCAGATGGATAGATTGCAAAAATTTTATCCCATTCTGTAGGCTGTCTGTTCACTCTGATAATAGTTTCTTTTGCTGTGGAGAAGCTCTTTAGTTTAATTAGCTCCCATTTGTCACTTTTTGCTTTTGTTGCAATTGCTTTTGGTGTTTCTGGCTTGAAATCTTTGCCCATGCCTATGTCCTGAATGGTATTGCCTAGATTTTTTTCCCAGGGTTTTTATAGTTTTGGGTTTTACATTTAAGTCTTTAATCCATCTTGAGTTAACTTTTGTATAAGGTATAAGGAAGGGGTCTAGTTTCAATTTTCTGCATATGGCTAGCCAGTTTTTCCAGCACTATTTATTAAATAGGGAATCCTGGACAGGCACAGTGGCTCGTGCCTGGAATCCCAGCACTTCGGGAGGCCAAGGCAGGCAGATTACTTGAGGTCACGAGTTCAAGAACAGCCTAACCAACATGGTGAAACCCCCGAATCTACTAAAGATATGAAAATTAGCCAGGCATGGTGGTGTACGCCTGTAATCCCAGCTACTCAGGAGGCTAAGGCATGAGAATTGCTTGAACCCAGGAGGCGGAGGTTGCAGTGAGCCAAGATCGCATCACTGCGTTCTAGCCTGGGCAACAGAGCGAGACTTCAACTCAAAAAAAAAAAAAAAAAAATAGGGAATCCTTTCCCTATTGCTTGTTTTTGTCATTTGTCAAAGATCAGATGGTTGTAGATGAATGCTCTTATTTCTGAGATCTCTTTTGTTTCATTGGTCTATGTGTCTGTTTTGGTTTGAGTATCATGCTGTTTCGGTTACTGTAGCCTTGTAGTATTCTTTGCAGTCAGGTATTGAGATGCCTTCAGCTTTGTTCTTTTTGCTTAGGATTTTCTTGGTTACACAGGCTCTTTTTTGGTTCTATATGAATTTTAAAGTAGTTTTTTCTAATTGTGTGAAGAATGTCCATGGTTTGTTTGACGGGAATAGCAGTGAATCTATTAATTACTTTGGGCAGTATGGCCATTTTCACAATATTGATTCTTCCTATCCATAGCATGAAATGTTTTTCCATTTGCTTGTGTTCTCCTATATTCTTGAGGAGTGGTTTGTAGTTCTCCTTGAAGAGGTCCTTCCCTTCCTTTGTTAGCTGTATTCCTAGGTATTTTATTCTCTTTGTAGCAATTGTGAATGGAAGTTCATTCATGATTTGGCTCTCTGCTTGTCTGTTGTTGGTGTAAAGCAAAGCTTGTGACTTTTGCACACTGATTTTGTATCCTGAGACTTTGCTGAAGTTGCTTATCAGCTTAAGGAGTTTTGGGGCTGAGATGATGGGGTTTTCTAGGTATAGGATCATGTCATCTGCAGACAGACAGTTTGACCTCCTCTCTTCTTATTTGAAGATGCTTTATTTCTTTCTCTTGCCTGCTTGCCCTGGCCAGAACTTCCAATACTATGATGAATAGAAGTGGGGAGAGAGGGCAACCTTGTCTTATGCTGGTTTTCATGGGGAATGCTTCCAGTTTTTGCCCATTCAGTATGATATTGGCGGTGGTTTTGACATAAATGGCTCTTATTGAGATATGTTCCATCAATACCTAGTTTATTGACAGATTTTAACATGAAAGGATGTTGAATTTTATCAAAGACCTTTTCTGCACTATTGAGATAATCATGTGGTTTTTGTCTTTAGTTCTATTTATGTGATTACATTTATTGATTTGCATATGTTGAACCAGCCTTGCATCTCAGGGATGAAGCCAACTTGAACATGGTGCATAAGCTTTTCGATGTGCTTCTGGATTCAGTTTGCCAGTATTTTATTGAGGATTTTCACATGGATGTTCATCAGAGATATTGGCCTCGAGTTTTCTTTTTTTGTTGTATCTCTGCAAGGTTTTGGTATCAGGATGATGCTGGCCTCATAAAATGAGTTAGGGAGGATTCCCTCTTTTTCTGTTGATTGAAATAGTTTCAGAAGAAATGGTACCAGCTCCTGTTTGCACCTCTGGTAGAATTCAGCTGTAAATCCATCTCATCTTAGGTTTTTAAGAGCACAGCTCTGAAGCTGAGTAGCCTATTTGAATCTTGCCTCTTTCATCTGTTAACTGAGTCACCTTGGGTACAGTTTGTGTTTCTTCATATTTCTGGGCCTCATCTGTAGAATTAGATGAACAGCACCAGTTTCACAGAATGTTCTGAGTTAAATGAGTGAATGCATGTGAAGTGCTTAGAACAGGGCCTGGCACATGATCAGCCCTCAAAAACTATTAGCTCTTGCTAAACGTTAGCTGCTATCAACTCATTTTATTCTCCAAACAACGCTGGCCAGTTTATAGATGAGGTAGCCAGGGCAGAGGGGGTTAAATGCATTGTCAATAGCACAGAGCTGGTAAAGGGCACACCCAGGGCCCTCTGCACTGTCTTCCCTCCCTAGCACCTGAGTCAAACAGACCTTCCTCATTGCCTCCATGAGACCCAGAATAATAGAAGCCCACATGGGAGATGGGCCTTGTGAATAACAGAAGCCCACATGGGAGATGGGCCTTGTGAGCTGGGAATCATTCTGATCTGTGTCCCCAGGGTCTGCTCCTGGAACTCGAGTGCAGTTATGCTTTTCGGACTCTGACACCCTCTCCTGTGCTTCCTCGGGCCACACTGAGACCAAAGAACCAAGGAGCCCTCCAATCATCCTTTGCATGCCATTTTCTGTCAGAAGCCCCTGGTCTGCATGGAACCACCCTGGGCTAGATTAGGTCTTGTAACATTTACTGGCAAAGAGTTAGATGTTTTACATAAATTATCTCATTTAATCCTCAATATAATTTTATATGGCAAGTACTCTCCTTATGATCATTTAACAAATGAGGAAACTGAGGCATAATGGAAATTGGCCTAAGCCATGCAGCTAATGAGCCAGCATGCCAATGCAGAAACACAGATCAGAATGCTTCCAACATTTTTGTTCTTTTTACTTATGTAATCTTGTCTCCTTATATAGTTGAGAAGTAAAAAGACTAACGAAAGAGAGCGTTAGTTATTGTTTAGAGCAAAGAACTTGAAATGTCCAAAATGAAGCTTTCTCTCTAGGCAATTTTGGTTAATTTATCTGAAAAAATATGAATACGTTTAAGTGAATCCATACCATTCAGGTAAAGATGTGTTTGTAAATGTACTGTTACTAATTTGAAACAGGAAAAAACTCTGAGTTTTGCTCACATGGGTGGCTTTTATGAGAAGTGGGGGGAGACTTTTATGAGAAGAAGGCAGAGCTGGAGTGGCTTTGACCCCTTATCCTTAAGAATGAAAAGGAAGAATAATCAAATGTACGCTGAAAACATAACAGCAAATAAGCTCCGAGGTGACATTTGGGCTGTGTAGTTTTCTTCTGGCTGTGTGACAATAAGTGCCTATTCAGCTGGCTTTTCCCAAAGCCAGAGAAAGGTCTCTTAGCTAAAATGTCACAATGCATCTTATTTTCTATTTTCAGTGTGTGTTCTGAGGGGAGACTGACACTCTGTCTTGCCCTCACTCACCACTTAGAAAATAACAACAGTACAATACAAAGAAAGGTAGGAAGGAAGGGGCCACTGTGGAGCTGGCTTGAGTTCTCTGACTTTCAGTCCACAGAGGGTGTGAGCTCTGGGTGGAGAAGAGGTGGAAGAGATGAGAGGAGGTTCTGACATAACCTCCAAATGTACACTCCTAAGAAGTCACAACAAAAACATTTGACCTATTTTGCACAATTATGTGATGCTCTGGCAAGTGGTTGTTGGACTTCCATTTAGAGATCAGAAAATTTTTATTGGCCAATTTAGTGGTTATTACTACAGGTCTTTGGTCCAAGGAACAGCTGTCATTTGGTGACCTGGAGGTCTGAGCTCTGCCTCAAAGGAAGGCACGACCCTCCTTCTTTCTAAAACTCACTGCTCCATTTTGACTTTCAGGGCCACACATAATCTGTCCCCTGCTGACAACTCCAGCCTCATTTTTCACCACTCATTCTCTATTCTCTTGGTATTCTGCTGCTAGTTTTGCTGTTTCATTATTAGCAACAGAGTATCTACACCCATGTGGTCTGTTCTTCCTAGGAGATCCTCTAAACACACTACACCTTCTTTCATATATTTTCATCTCCTTAACTCCTACTTTTCCATGACCGTTGTGAATCTGGGCCATGTTGTCCAATCTCAGAAGTATATTTGTAGTCAGAGGAGCATAGTCCAGAACCAAAATGTATTTTCAAAATTACTCAATCTTTTCACCAACACATGAAACCCAGATTCTACCATCTTCTTCCAATAGAATTATTACAAGGGCCAACCAACTGGTCAACCCATGTGCCAGCTTCCATTTTTTATTCCATACTTCCTGCTGTCACCAGAACAATCTTTCCAAACCATAAGTTTATTCTGCCCATCTCCATTTTGAGTCTTTTCACTCAACTACTCTAAACAAATTACAACCCCAAAACATGCCATTTCATTTTGCATTGGTCATTTTCTTGATCTGGATTGCCCATCAACCTTTTTAGCCTGTCCAAACCCTAATCATCTTTCATAACTTAGTTCAAATGCCCTCTCTTTGATAAGCATTTCAACATCGGACCCTATCACTTTTTCCTCTGTTGTTTCTGCTGTCCTCTC